>NC_050093.1:16204248-16389688 GCF_009764565.3 Dermochelys coriacea
GCTGTTAAATGTCCCTTCATGCTCGCTTGGCCTATTTGAAAAAGGGAATTCTAATAGTGAAATTCAGCAGGTTTAAATGGCTCAAGTCAGGGAAGTGTAGGGCTGGTATGAAAAGCATTCTTACTGCTTGAATTACTGCTCTTCGCTGCTTGATGTCATGATTGTTTTGATTTTAAAAACCTGATAGGGAGTTGAATGTAAGACACTATACACAGAAGGTATGTCCTCACTGCAGTTAACACAGATCTGGGAACCCAGATTGGCCAAGGTTGCATGTGAGCATCCACCCTGAGAAACCACACTCAAGTCAGACTGGTGAGCTGCATCTACTCTGATGCTTCAGGAACCTGGGTTAAGTGGTAGGATTGTGGGGGTGTATCCCATTGTTCTTAGCACTGCGCTAAGCTGCAGCGCTCTATGATGTGAACCTCTGGCCAGGTAGCGGCATGCTGGGATGAGGATGACATCACTACTCAGGTGCTTGTGGGCTGTGTGGAATGGGTTTAAGTGCCAAACTGGTGTATATAAGCACTGAGTGCTGGTGCAGAAGAAGGGAGTGGGTAGAAAGATAGGAAAATACACCCCTGAGGGAATTGTGGGATGGTATTGGAGGACTGTCAGCACTTAAGTTAAATAACTTGAATTACAGCTAGAGCCATACTACCAAATGAGTAGGTTACAGTCTGAATTAAAGCAGAACCAGGGTTCTGACCTGTACCCTCAGCCAGATAAGGTAGTGCAGGCCCCCAAAAGCCTCCAAATCTGGGTCAAAGGTTTTTGTGTGTGGTTAGTAGGAGGGCTTGGACTAAAACCCATGTAAGAGCCTGTGTTAACTTGTAGTGAAGAAATAGTTTGTCTTTGGATATCAGAAATGGCTTGCACAAAGAGGTGGACATATGCTGACGGTGGGGAGGAATGCAAGTGCCAGTTCTATACACAGAATAGAATATGCTTGCTTTGCCTTTTAATAAAGTTGAAAAGTTTTGTTCTCATACAGATAAATCATTCTTGGTTTAAACCCTGTTGACTTCAGGAGAATGAATGTGCTCTGATGAATGTGCACCATTCACTTTATAATACTAAACAGCTCAGCGATTGTATCTTGAGGGCAGAAAGCTATGACCTGCATAGATTCCTATAGGATAAATGTGATCAGGAACCTCATTTAGACAGAATGTCCTGCGGAAAAACTCTTCAATATTTTGAAGAGAGGTGATCAAGATTTTTTGGGGGCCATTTTTACCTTGTCATTTACTTTTAGTCCTGGTTGTAAGAGCTAATTGTCAGGAATCTGTCTTTTTTTCAGTAGGCTCTACTGAATAGCTTAAAGTTGAACCAACTGATAGCATGTGTTCTGTAGTTGTTTAGAAACTACTGTCCCATCATGTCTGGATCAGTTTGTTTAGTGGGGTTGCACTGAATGTGTGTGTCAGGGTTTTAGTTATTGGGAACATGACTGGACTGACTTTCTTAGTGCATCATTTTTTAAATTTTTTTTTTAACTCCAAATGAATTTTCAGCCCTAGCTGAGTGGAGGAAAAACTCACTCCATTTCCTATATGTTTTGATAGTACTATACTTAGTTGTCCTGACCGAACAGTTCGAGGTGACCTTGAGTAAGTACATACCATCTTTAACAATAAAATGACACTCTACGGCAGTAGTTAATGGTAAACGTACTTGGACATCCTAGGCCCCTTTCAACACAAAAGTGCAAATTAATAGTTTTTACCAATTTTAAAAAAAATACTACCATCATTTGGTCACCTAGTAAGGAACCTGTGTTTTAAAACTAATAGCTACACTTAGCAGTCTCAAAACATTTAACAAATTCAGACACTTCAAGATTTTTTCTTTCCTGTTACTCTGTTTCTTATATATGTTGGGTTCATTGCGCTTACTTAGCAGCCTGATTTTCCTCTAATCAAACATTAATTCTATTTAAATCCTCTGTCTGTTTGGCTTGGTTCTGGTTTAAGTAAAAACAATTCCGAAGTATCTGTTTTCAATGCAGGTTTCATTGACTCTTCTGGGTGCTTTGAGGCCAAATTAGTAGCTTAATCTACACTGTTTAATAGTATACTCTTGCATAGTTTGAACACTAGGTTTATTATGAATATTCTCATTCATTGATCTTTCAGTGAAAACCACTAAAAATAGGGAATTGGGGAAATTGAGAGTTCAAATCCAGCTTTAACGCTAAAGTCTTGCCAACACAGAAAGTTGTATGTGTGATACGTTGTACGTTTTAATACTGTTTTAGTTAAACTGGTGCAGCTTTGTGTCTAAACTCTTATCAGTTTATCTTGTATCAGTAAACTTGCAGGCACAAGCTAAACTGAAGTATCTCATTTTAAACCAATATGAGTCCCCACAGACAGAAGTTGTAATGATGTAACTAAGTTGATTCAAGTTAAACCTGTGAAGCTTCTGTATATGGACAAGCTCGAGCGCTCTATTTGGAGCTGGACAGATCACTTCTAAGCCAATGGATACCTCAATTCTTAGGAGCCTAATAAGGACTTGTATACACAGTTATTCCTGAATAACTCCATGTGTAGACATTGTTATTTTGGAACAAGAATGCCCTGTCCCTATTTTAAAGTGGGGGTTAGGCTAAACAGGAGCAAGGCACTTTTGTTCCAAAATAAGAGTGTCTACACTTGGAGTTAAGAATAGCTATTGCTTGTTTCTGCCTCCTTCACGGAGAGACTCAGAACCCCCATCAATCGAAGATATGAAATCAATAAACTTGTGTCCGAAAAGGCTGCCTTTTTTGTTTTATTGTGTTTGAAGCAAAACTATTGGGAATCTGGCAAGAGAGTTGGTGAGCTGTTGGCATACGAATAAGCAAAAGGCTAATAGAAATAAGATTGCTGCTATTTGCGATAGCAGCAATAAATTATATACAATAATCAGATATTAATAAACAATTTTATTCAAAACTATGGCCAAAGGGGGAATCGGTAAAGATACCCTAGTTGACTTTTTTTAGTGGATTGTCTCTGTCACAATTCTGACTCTCGGAAAGAACTTTCTGATGCTTCTCTAGAAATTGCAGAAATTTCAGGCTATGAAAGAAATGAAGGTTGGAAAGACACCTGGAGCAGATGGATTCCCAATTTAATTTTACAAAAAGTTCTCTGAAACTTTAACGCCTAGATTATTGAGTACGTTCAGTAAGGCCAAGAATGAGCAAACTCTCTCACCTACTCTAACAGAAGCTGTTATTTCAGTTATTCCTAAACCTGGGAAAGAACTTGGACTATGTAGTAAGTACAGGCCAGTTTCTTTAATCAATTGTGACGCTATGATTTTAGCCAAAGCTTTTGTTATGCAATTGTACAAAGGTGTCTCACACAAGACAAGCTTGTCACATTAGACAGGTTCTAATTGGAATGCTTAGACCTGACTTTCAGAGATGTTGAGGAGTACTTGTGGCACCCTAGAGACTAACAGATTTATTTGATGAAGTGAGCTGTAGCTCTGAAAAGCTTATGCTCAAATAAATTTTAGTCTCTAAGGTGCCACACGTACTCCTTTTCTTTTTTGCGAATACAGACTAACACGGCTGCTACTCTGAGAGATGTTGAGCTCTCACAGCAGTCATTGAGCGCTGTAAGTGCTCAGCATCTTTGAAAGTCCGATCCAAAATTTCTTAATACATGGCTACACTTGCAGATGTAGAGCACTTTGAGTTAAACCCACCCTCAGAGAGCGCAGTAGGGAAAGCGCTGCAGTCTGTCCACACTGACAGGAACAAGTGCACTGGCGTGGCCACATTTGCTGCATTGGGAGAGGTGCATTATGGACAGCTATCCCACAGAGCACCTCTTCCCATTCTGGCGCTGTGGCTTGTGGGAAGGGGGTGGGGGTTGCAGGGCATTCTGGGTCCTGTCCTAACACCCCGTGATGCATCTATTCGCATCCCAGCAATCCCTGTGCTTCCGTCCACATTTGGTGCCATCTTTCAACGTTTTTTGTACTGTGCGCTCTGTCTTACCTTTTCGTCTGCGGGAATGGAGCCCGAACTGCTGAGGAGTATGCTGATGAGTCTCGCCAGCACGTCACGTTTGGCAGTTGAGTTATTCCTTATGATCCAAAGTGACAGTGAGGGCTCCGATGATGATATCAACTCAAGTAACGCATATGACGCAAGTTTGCTTGTGGCATTCATGGGCATGCTCACCACCATGGAACACCACATTTGGGCCCAGGAAACAAGCACTGAGTGGTGGGATCACATTGTCATGCAAGTCTGGGATGACGAGCAGTGGCTGCAGAACTTTCGGATGAGAAAAGCCAGTTTCATGGGACTGTGTGAGGAGCTCGTCCCTACCCTGCGGCACAAGGACAAGAGATAGAGAGCTGCCCTGACGATGGAGAAGCGGGTGGCTATTGCAGTCTGGAAGCTGGCAACTCCAGACAGCTACCGATTGGTCGCTAACCAGTTTAGAGTAGGGAAGTCAACTGTTGGAATCATGTTGATGCAAGTTTGCAGGGCCATTAATCAGATCCTGCTCAGAAGGACCATGGCTCCGGATAATGTGCATGACATGGTGGATGGCTCTGCACAAATGGGTTTCCCTAACTGCGGAGGGGTAATAGATGGCACACACATTCCAATTCTGGCACCAGCCCACCTAGCCTCCGAGTACATAAATTGGAAGGGGTATTTCTCTATGGTTCTTCAGGAGCTTGTGGATCACTGTGGGCGTTTCATTGACATTAACGCAGGCTGGCCTGGAAAGGTGCATGACGCATGTATCTTTCGGAACACTGGCTTGTTCAGGAAGCTGAAAGCCGGGACTTTCTTCCAAGACCAGAAGATCACCGTAGGGGAAGTTGAAATGCCCATTGTGATCCTTGGAGACCCCGCTTACCCTTTAATGCTGTGGCTCATGAAACCCTACACAGGGAGCCTTGACAGCAGCAAGGAGCGGTTCAACAACAGGCTGAGCCAGTGCAGAATGGCTGTGCAGTGTACTTTGTTTAAAGGGCCGTTGGTGCTCTCTGTATGGGAAGCTAGACCTGGCCGATGACAAGCATCCCTGTGGTTATATCCGCATGCTGTACCCTCCATAACGTTTGTGAAGGGAAGGGTGAAAGCTTCACTTGGACATAAAACTCGGAGGTTCAACATCTGGAGGCTGAATTTGAACAGCCAGAGAGCAGGGCTATTAGAGGGGGCCCAGTGTGGGGTTGCAAGGATTCGGGATGTCTTGAGGGACCAATTTGAGGCTGAAAGCCACCAGTGATGTTTGGTGCTCTGCACGGGAGTGAAGTGCAGTGGTTCCAATGTTAGTAGGAATCTGTGTTTGCTATTCTGACTTGCAGTACCCATTTGTTTCCTGAGCTAAGGTATCTTTCTTTATGTAATAATGTTTTCAAAGCCAAAAAATCCATTTATTGAAAAGAAACACAACTGCTTGGGAAACAGAAAGGGCAAGGGGGTGGGTTGGGGAGGGGAACAGTACAATCACAGATTTGCGTATGTCCTGTTATCATACTCTGCCTTCCTGTCTGGAGTGCTATGCAATGAGTGCTGCACTTCAGGATGGCTATACTGCATGGTGATGGGGGTTGAGTGCAGAGGGTAAGGGTCATAGTTTTCAGGGCTGGGGGGTGAAGCTACAGGTGTTGGAGGCAGCTGATGGCAGTAAGAACCCAGATGTTGGGGAAAGTGGGTTGGAGGTGTGATACAGCATGGCCAGAGGGCAGCAGGAGAGTGTTAGAAGGGAGCCTTATTCCCTGTAGAGGGAAGAAAGTTTGCTATAAATTAAAGCACCTGAAGCCAGTCACATGATAAAACCCCCTGCTTCAATCGGACAAGAGGAGGAGTTGAAGCAGGATTGGTGTTGGAGCAGAGAGCAGTTTGGAGGAGTTGAACCAGAGGAGAGTTTGGAGAAGTGCTGCAGTGAGCGAAGAAGACCAAGACCCTAGGTAAAAGGACAGCTGGTTTGTGCAGAGGGAGGGCAGGAAGCCCCACAAGCTGAAGGGCAGGAGAGGGAAGTAGCCTAGAGGAAGGAACCACTAGTTCTAGTGGTTTGCCGCTATCCCTAGGGCCCCTGCGCTGGGACCCGAAGTAGAGGGTGGGCCTGGGTCCCTCTCCACTCCCCTCCTCTAGGATACTAGTGGGGCAGCTAATACCCCAGTTCAGGGGCAAGAAATGGTGCCCTGAACAGCCCCCCCCAAGAAGAGAAAGCGCAAGACCTATCATAGTAGTGCCAGCAATTTGCCACAGAGGTGACATGGGGGCACAAGGGAAAGAGTTTTGCAACAAGGGCTGCAGGGGGGGCAAGCATGGTAGTGTTCCGCCTGCATGGCTATGAGCGCCTGGATCGAGTCTGCTTGGCGCTCCATTATGCTTATCAGCCGATCCGTGCTTTGCTGCCAGAGCACCGCACTTTTGTGCCGGCTCCCCTCATTCTGCCAGCGGATCCTCCTTTCGCTGTCCCGCCACTCCAGCACTTTTCGATTTTCATTACTTGAATGCTGCATTACTTCATGCAACGTGTCTTCCTTGCTTCTAAGTGGCATCTTTCTGATTCTTTGGAGTCTTTCGGCCAGTGATAACATGGACAGCTGAGATCTCAAGATTGCATCTGTAAAGGCAAAATGCAACACTTAACAGAGGCAGCATTGTTCACACCATAGAGCAATGATTCCCCCATACTTAAGGGCAAGCACAGTCTACACAATAGCATAATTTGCCTGTCTCAAAGCGAGTGCGCATAACCCACAGGAGCCCCAAAATGTTGAGTAAGCACAGGGTCAAGCATGACTGTTCGTTTCACAGCTGTACTGTCCTCTGGGTTTCTGTGCCTTGGGGAGAGCCAACAGTGGCAGGAGGCCCTATACTGAACACTGTCCCCACATTTTCCACAGGAGTTCATCCTGGAAGATACCTCGCTGCTGAGGGTGACCTGGGAACCAAGGGAGGGTCTTCTACTGCAATGCGGATTCCGCCCTGGCCCCTATGCAGCTTGTCTGTATGCAGCAATGGTCCCGCCTGTCCCTCACGACACAGTGGCGTGGATAAGTTAGCCTTACTGGGACAAGGAACACAGTGGCTCTCCCGAGAAACCTGCTCAAGCGCATTGCCCAAGTTCTGGATGAGATCTTTGAAGAGATCACTGAGGCCGATTACCATGATGTGAGAGAGCACATCAACGCCCTGTTCCTCATCTAGGCAGGCATTCAGCCCTAACTCTCCTCACTCCAAGAGCCCGCACCCAATAACTTCCTTCCCAAAATAAAAGTCGCTTACTGGGAACCTCCTCTGGTGTTTGTCCTCCCCCCACCACTGGTTGCTGCAATTGGCTACCTTCCTCCTGGCTCCTGACTGCATGCATCTAGGGATTCTGGGGTGTCTTCCTCCACCTCAGCATCCTCGCTCCCACTTTTCTGCTCCTCCTCCTCCTCCCACCTTTTTGAATTGGATTTGAACTCTGAAGTGTCCATAGTGGTACTCGGAGTGGAGGTGGGATCGGCCCCAAGTATCGCGTCAAGCTCTTTGTAGAAAAGGCAAATCGCAGGGGCAGCACTGGAGTGGCTGTTTTCCTCGTGGGCTTTGCTGTAGGCATTCCACAGCTCCTTCACTTTAATCCTGCACTGCAGTGTGTCCCGCTCATGGCCCCTTTCCATCATGTGCCTTGATGTCTGCATGAAGGTATTGTAATTCCTATGGCTGGAGCTCAGCTGGGACTGGACACCTTCCTGCCCCCAAACACTGATGAGGACCCCAAGCACCTCGCCATTGAATCATAGAATATCAGGGTTGGAAGGGACCTCAGGAGGTCATCTAGTCCAGCCCCTGCTCAAAGCAGGACCAGTCCCCAACTAAATCATCCCAGCCAGAGCTTTGTCAAGCCTGACCTTAAAAACCTCAAAGGAAGGAGATTCCACCACCTTTCTAGGTAACCCATTCCAGTGCTTCACCACCCTCCTAGTGAAAAAGTTTTTCCTAATATTCAACCTAAACCTCCCCCATTGCAACTTGAGACCAGTACTCCTTGTTCTGTCATGTGCTACCACTGAGAACAGTCTAGATCCATCCTCTTTGGAATCCCCTTTCAGGTAGTTGAAAGCAGCTATCAAATTCCCCCCCCCTCATTCTTCTCTAAACTTCAGACTAAACAATCCCAGTTCCCTCATCCTCTCCTCATAAGCCATGTGTTCCAGTCCCCTAATCATTTTTGTTGCCCTCCGCTGGACTCTTTCCAATTTTTCCACATCCTTCTTGTAGTGTGCGGCCCAAAACTGGACACAGTACTCCAGATGAGGCCTCACCAATGTTGAATAGAGGGGAACCATCACATCCCTCGATCTGCTGGCAATGCCCCTACTTATACATCCCGAAATGCCATTAGCCTTCTTGGCAACAAGGGCCCACTATTGACTCATATCCAGCTTCTCATCCACTGTAACCCCTTGGTCCTTTTCTGCAGAACTGCTGCCGAGCCATTGGGTCCCTAGTCTGTAGCAAAGCATGGGATTCTTCCGTCCTAAGTGCAGGACTCTGCACTTGTCCTTGTTGAACCTCATCAGATTTCTTTTGGCCCAGTCCTCTAATTTGTCTAGGTCTTTCTGAATCCTATCCCTACCCTCCAGCGTATCTACCACTCCTCCCAGTTTAGTGTCATCTGCAAACTTGCTGAGGGTGCAATCCACACCATCCTCCAGATCATTTATGAAGATATTGAACAAAACCGGCCAGAGGACTGACCCTTGGGGCACTCCGCTTGATACCGGTTGCCAGCTAGACATGGAGCCATTGATCACTACCCGTTGAGCCCGACAATCTAGCCAACTTTCTGTCCACCTTATAGTCCATTCATCCAGCCCATACTTCTTTAACTTGCTGGCAAAAATACTGTGGGAGACTGTGTCAAAAGCTTTGCTAAAGTCAAGGAACAACACATCCACTGCTTTCCCCTCATCCACAGAGCCAGTTATCTCATCATAGAAGGCAATTAGATTAGTCAGGCATGACTTGCCCTTGGTGAATCCATGCTGACTGTTCCTGATCGCTTTCCTCTCCTCTAAGTGCTTCAGAATTGATTCCTTGAGGACCTGCTCCACGATTTTTCCAGGGACTGATGTGAGTCTGACTGGCCTGTAGTTCCCAGAATCCTCCTCCTTCCCTTTTTTTTTAAAGATGGGCACTACATTAGCCTTTTTCCAGTTGTCCGGGATGTCCCCCGATCGCTATGAGTTTTCAAAGATAATGGCCAATGTCTCTGCAATCACATCTGCCAACTCCTTTAGCACTCTCGGATGCAGCACATCTGGCCCCGTGGACTTGTGCTCGTCCAGCTTTTCTAAATAGTCCCGAAACACTTCTTTCTCCAGAGAGGGCTGGTCACCTCCTCCCCATGCTGTGCTGCCCAGTGCAGTATGGGAACTGACCTTGTTCATGCTCCATACTGGGGATCACCTGGCACATGGAGGCATGGTCACCTGGAAAGATTCTCTGAGAGCATTCCACACCTGGCTGAGCAACCAGGAAGGGGATTTTCAAAGTTCTCAGACAATTTAAAGGGCAGGTCTGACGGTTGGTCACCTGAGGGCAGGGCAGTAGAGTTCAAAGTGATGACCAGAGTGGCTAGAACAGGCATTGTGGGACGCTTCTGGAGGCCAATCAGAGCGCACTAACAGACTAGGGCGTCCACGCTGGCACCACAGTGTGGACGGGTAGTGAGCTAGTGCGCCCGGGGCTCTAATGCGCTGTAACTCGCAAGTGTAGCTAAGCCCTTAAGTTGGGCACCTAAATTAAAGGCTGCTCTATGAAAAGTTGGTCCATAAGCCTCTCAGCATGAGGTAACTTCCATGAGGTAAAATCTAGTGAAGACAAGGCAGTTTGTAGGTTTACATACAAGTTAGCAGGTCAACTTAAAGGCTATGTTTTCACTGCCAAAAAAAGTGTAGGGAAGTGGGTTAGAGTGAGTTATTTTGCTGTAAGATGCCGCTCCTTTCTGGCAGAGAAGACCTAGCCATAGACTGGGAGGGAGCTTAGGGTTTATAGTGACGTGCTAAGTCATGTGAGAAACTGCAGCCTACTTAATCTTCACCATCCGTTTGCTAACTCAGATTAAGAACATACCTTTTTTCCTAGTGGAGATACAGCTGTAGGGTTGTGACCTTTCAGTTCTTGGTCCCTGTTCTCAGACCTCTAACAAAGGAACCTGTTCCTAGGAGCAGAACTGAGGCCCTAACTCATTTCATAGGTGTCATTTGCTAATGTGACCGACCGCTCTGTATCCTGTCACAAGTTTCCTGAGGCATTCAGTTCCATGACCTGTGTTCTTTGTCTTCATGAGCTCCCTTTTTAATAGTGTTGTGATGGATGCATAGCAAGAAAGGTACTATACTTTTCAACTAGCACTCGATTCAATTTGTGCCAAAAGCACAGTGATTGCTGAATGAGCAATGCAGCAAAATTGTACTTGGAAGAAAAAGTGCTGTTCCAGTTAACCAGTTTAAACTCTCAGCCAGTGCCTGCTAAATAGGAAAGGGGATAATGGAAAATATTTCTAAGCTGGGGTCATGTAACTGAAGTTGTTTTCTTGTGGCTTTGGCTGTGATGGAGAGTTGTGCACTGTTTGAGTACATCATCTTCACATTAGATTGGAAATGACAAAATGTGACATTGAGCACTAAAATCCAGCTGCCAGACAAACCCTGCCAGTGCTTAGCTAGGGATAGATTTGTTTTGATGTCCATTTAATAGGCACTTAATGAACAAACTTGTTAGGGTTTTTTTGTGTGAATGTTTTGTAAACCAAAGGCTTAACCACAATCTCCTCCCCATCTTCCTCCAAACATTTTCTCAAACTTGCAAGCCAGTATACTGTGGAAGTAATTTCCAAGAAGTAATTCCCAGCTCATGTATCACTGTCTTAGGAAGGTCACTAAGGGCAGTTCTATACTACCATAGGGATCAATGCTCTGAGATCGATCCACTGGTGGTCGATTCAGCGGGTCTAGTAAAGACCCGCCAGATCGACTGCAGATCACTCTCCAGTCGATCCCTGTACTCTACCCCGGACAAGAAGAGTAAGGTAAGTTGACGGGAGATTTTCTCCCATTGACCCCCCCCGGAGTGTAGACCCCATGGTAACTCAACCTAAGGTACGTCGACTCCAGCTATGTTGTTCACGTAGCTGGAGTTGCGTAGCGTAGGTTGACTTACCGTGGTAGTGTAGACATAGTCTCAGTAGTCGCTGCCTTTCTTCCCCTTAAGATGGGTTTTTAAAAAAAAAAAAAAACCTGCTTGGTATTCTATGGCCTAATGATAGCTCTGCTAACATATTCAGTTGTTTTATCTGTGCAACTAGATGCTGTCATAACTTTTGCACAGTCATTCTTTTTTAAAGGGGAGTGATTGTTTATCTCAAGCACTTGATTTGAAATGTTAACAGGAATAATTGATGAGGTGAGCAAAAGTGTAAGGGCCAGATTTTCAAATGTGTTCCATCCACTCCCATTGAAAAAATTTCCTTTTTTTTTTAAATGGGAAAAGGCAACTGTAAAAGGAATTGGCAGAAGGACCAGAAATTCTGAAGCTTTTTTGAAGTTGACTTGATAATTACAGTACCTTCTCAGCTGAATTAATATCATAGAATATCAGGGTTGGAAGGAACCTCAGAAGGTCATCTAGTCCAACCCCTTGCTCAAAGCAGGACCAATTCCCAACTAAATCATCCAATATGCTTTAGGCATAAAATAACTTCAGGAGTCTGACTAACTAAGGCTAAGTCTTCACTGCAAAAAACTGAATTTATTTTTTTTATTTTTAAATGTTGAGATCACTGTCTTGATGTAAAATCCTAATGGAAAAAGGTAGTTTTTACATCAAGGTAGCTACTTGTGGTCAACCCTGTGATCTCTCCTCTCCACCTGGAGTTTACCTCCATGTAGCTACACAAAGGCAAGAAATATCTTTGTCTTGTCTTCACTAGGATTTTTGCTTTTAGATGTTAAAATGGAACCTTTTATTTTTTTCAGTGAAGATGTAACCTCTGAATTCCAGTCCTCCACTCTCAAAAAGTGGAAATATGGGTTTCCAGCTATCTCAGCATTCTTAGTTGGACAGCAAATCCGTTAAGACTTTGTCCTTTTATACTTCTCACATGTAACTCCTTTAATTTTGCCTGATAATAGCTGATAATTTTTACTCTGAAGCTTTAAGGACCTCTTTCTAGTGCAAGTAGAGAACAATGGAGCACATGCTGTGAAATGCCATGCATGCACTGTGCTGCAAGGAAGGACTGTTTTTTCCCTATTTCAGAAGTGTGGGAATGTGCATTATGAACACTAATAAGGGCAAAAAGGTGAAGAGAACTGCAGGGAGGTGGGAATGGGAATAAAGTTCATCAGAAGTGTTGCTGTCTGAGTGGCAGTCTTAACAGTATGAAATAACCACTTTGCAACCACTGCTTCCCATTAGTTATAATTACATTCTCTGTTGGGGTGCCTGCTCCTGTCAATAAATCCCTTTTCCCCACCATCCCCTTTATTTATAATCATCCTTATCTCTTTTCTAACCGTGCTTCTGATGGTCTTAGTCGAGAACCTAGTGACCAGCTTTCTCTGATCAAATTTACAGCCAAGCTTTCCCTCCTCCATTCCTATGCCCCAACAGTGATCAGATCTTTCTCCTTTTGTCAGCTGTCATTAGAATAAATAGGACATCTATTTACAATGTAGTCGTATTTGATAAATGTGAAACTTACAAGTTAAGATATTAAAATTCAGTTCCATGTGATATAAACTGAAAACAAAATAGGGGGGAAAAAAAGTTGATAGGTTTGATTGACAGATGTTTGGCTCAAAGCCATAAGTGATAACTACCTTCTCCCCCTGCCCCCCCCCACCAAAAAAAAGCTATTCCATTTCCTGCTTTAAATTCCCTTCCCCTAATGACTGGCTTGCTGGGTGGTAACCCAAAGGGATACTAGTCCATATCTTAAACTAGTAGTTATGCAATGCCAATACCTGTATTAAACTATTGGTTTCAAGTAGCCAAATTAGAAATCAGATTATCTAGGGGAGGCAGTGTGGCCTCATGGATTGAGCATTGCACTAGGACATGTTAGTGGCTCTGCTACTGGTCTGCTGGGTGACCTCTCTGTGCCTCCATTTCCCCATCTGTAAAATGGAGATTGAGACTGATCTTTGAGAAGAGCTTTGAGATCTATGGATGAAAAATGCTAAATAACAGCTAGGTGGTTATTAGGTTGATTTCTCTTTGTATACTGTGCATTATTCTTCTGTAATGTCTAACATGCTTCTTATTCCTATACCAACAGGAGTTTGTGAGCGGCTGCAGGACAAAAATGTTTCACTTAAGGACTTGTGCTGCTAAATTAAGGCCGTTGACGGCCTCACAGACTGTTAAGACAATTTCTCAACACAAGCTGGCAGCACCACGGACGTTTCAACAAATAAGGTGCTACAGTACACCTGTTGCTGCTGAGCCATTTTTGAGTGGGACTAGTTCGAACTATGTGGAGGAAATGTACTATGCTTGGCTGGAAAATCCCAAAAGTGTACATAAGGTAAGGAGGAGCACCTGCCCCAGGATATTGTTGCTTCATCACCTCTGTGTGTGCATGTGTGTGAGAGCCAAATGGCATGTTCAGGTAAGTGCAAATGTCCACGGGGAATTTGGACGAAGAGTCTGTGAATCGTGAATCATCAGTTCTACATCTGCTTTTGCGAAAAGAATCGACAGCATTTAGCTGAGCAGTAGTGAAACAATATGATTCTTCTTTGTTCTGGATTGAATCTGACAAGCCCACAGCATTCCGTCAATATTGGGTATTCCTCTTCGGGAATCAAACATGGATATGAAGAGGAGGAGTTGCCTTTCTTGGGAATCCCCCCTTTTTGCTGAGCTGCTGCTTTTCCTTTGTTATGAAATGTAAGGAGAGCAGGGAGGAGGGAATTGAGTTCAAATTCTAATCTTTGTCCATTCCACTATTAATGTGTAATTGTGCTCGATGCTGCTCTATTTGTTGTATGTATAAGTACACTGACTCTGCTTTAGAGTTGTTCTTATAACACCGTTTGGGTGGCAGAAATGTGGCTAAAAAATTCAGCCTGCCACTACAACTTGGTGATGGGACTGGTTCAAATCCCCCATTGTGGTGAGCAGTGATCTTTCTACCAGCCATTTCTTAACTTTCCCTCAAGCAACCAACTTAAGAAGCTAACTGTTATAAGGTTTAAAGGTGCAGAACTGTAGTGGACATTAGTCTACCCAGAGTTAGTATCGGGGAGCATTCCACCTCAAAATCTGTCACTAACATACGCATAGCTTTGGGCTAATGGCCATCAGAACACAATCAAATTTTGGCCATGGTCCCTGTGGTAAATTATTATACACTGAAACTTGTAGCCCTATTAGAAGGCCATATTCAACCATATATAAACGTGTGCAACTCTATTTGGCGTAAGTGTCACTTAAACCCCTCTTCAGCAGGGCTGAATTTGGACTGCAGAATGCTGTCAGTTGGATGGTAATTGCTAGGAGCCATTACCAAGGGAAGTATCACTGGAAAGTCTGAGGAGTAATTGTGAGAAGCTAATAATAGACATTGAACTAAGGCTGCTGTTGCTGTACACTGTGTAGTCTTACAGTTTTTAATTTCACAGTTTATAAAACACTGCCACTAGGAAGGCATGGTTGGTGGGGCTAGGAGGTAATCTTCCTCCTCATGTGTAAGGATAGTCTGCTTTGTCTTCTCGTCTCTGGCCAAGCTTTGGAGAGGCAGTTTACTGAGACCTAGAAGTGGGAGCAGAGAACTGGAGTTCTGGAAATCCTACTACATGTCCCTCTTAATCTGGCATATGTAGCGAGATTTCTCTTCTGAGTAATTCAGATCTGCTAGTGCCATGGGAATTTATAAAGATTGCACTGAGAGATCTACATGTCCTTTGAGATACAAAGCAACAGAACAGGATTTCGGTTCCTGTTCAGTGAACTATAATGAACACCAGAACAAACATCCCACAAACCAGAACTCACTCATTTATTCCCCTTTTCATAAGTGTTGCACTTTTGATAGCAAATCTGCCCTCAACAGATATGCATGTCAATATTAAATACCTGTGAAGTTTCGGTAGTGGTCTCATACAGCCAGAATACATAGCCCTATCTATCTCTGGGATGGTACTTTGCCAAAAGTAAACAAAGGGGGTGTATGTGTGTGTGTTTGGTTTTTTTTTTTTTTGTTTTTTTAAAACAATGGGCATTTTTCCTAGGATTGTGGGGATGGGGTACCAAAATACACAACTACTCCCAGTCAAGGCCTTCTGTGTTTAATTATTGACACAGAGAACACTTAACTCTGAAAGAACAAAACTACATAATTTTGGATTATGTGCCATTTGGCACAGCAGTAATTTAAGGAGAAAGTTGTGTGTTTTTTCACGCAGTTTTTCTGGTATGTGGAATAAATTATTTTAAAAGGTGGCATATAGAACTTCTAAACTGCTACACATGCGTCTTAGTCTTATAATCTAATTTATAGTAAAGTGAGTAGGCGTCATAACACTTATCCTTTTGATACATGTGACTACACCACTTAAAGAGCCCCACAACAGACTTCTTTAAAAGGTGGTGGTTTTGCCCATCCACGGACCCTACTTAACACATCCTTCAAGGGATGCTCTCATTTTATTACCAGGTCAGTGTTTTGCCTTGAACAATCTGTTGCAAGCGTCCTGTGAGTAACTTCAGGGCATGTTGGGCTTTTCAAAAATCTCATCCGCCTTCCCCTCCCCTCCCCTCCCTTTTTATATATATATACATACTCTCTCTCTCCCTAAAGCAGGCTGCATACTGGCTGTGACCCTAAAATAAGAGAGTTACATTTTTTCTTTATATAGACACATTGATAGAGCTTAAGGTCAGATGAAAGCATTAGATCCTCTGGTCTCACCTCCTGCACACTACATGCCATGGAATTTCATCACAATTTCTTGTGACTAGGCCTCCATGTAAGCCAGAACGCTCTCCATGGTGTATAGTTCTTGTTAGCATAAGCAAAAACCCTTAACCCTGAGAAATGCAGGTATCTGGCACTAGATCCTTCTTGGAAAATGAAAAGGAGGACTTGTGGCACCTTACAGATTAACACATTTATTTGAGCATAAACTGTAGTGAGCTACAGCTCACTTCATCGATGCTCAAATAAATGTGTTAGTCTGTATTCGCAAAAAGAAAAGGAGGACTTGTGGCATCTTAGACTAACACGGCTGCTACTCTGAAATCTTTCTTGGAAAATGTTTCTGGAATGTATTTGTAAAGTGTAAGAATACTTAATACTCTCAATTTCTAACACTCTTGTCCTTTGTTTGATGCTTCACGTGCTGCAGGAGCAGAAGGCCTCTAAAATCATCAGCTGACTTTAAAGCAGCCCTCCTAGAGCTCTGTAAGCCACCAGCAGCTGAAATGTACCCAAGTTGTTGCTCTCTTGTGATCTTGCTCCAGGAGCAAGCCTTATGTGCAAGGTTAGGGCTTTTGGGCAATAATTAAAAACCTGGTGCCTTTTTTCTACAGATACAACAGTTGAGCCACAAGTGGTAGAAAACTGGAAGTCAGCAGCTAAATTGTGCCTGCTGTTAGCCATGGAAACAGAGGTCAGGTCAGCTGAAATAACCTTCATATCCTGCTTTTCTAAACAACTTCATATTTATGTAATTCCCTCTGGCCCCTGTTTTCATGGCTAGGCTGCTGGTAACTGGCAAGCAGCCATACCTGAGAGCGAACTTGCTTGTAGATGTCAGCTGCTAACTCTCTTTAATGTAATCTCCATAGTGACACTTCAGAAACCAACTATGGATTTTAGGAGCCTTTTGGTAACATAAAATCGTGGTCCTCAAATCAGAGAAATTGATCAAGATGTTATTTGGATGGGCAAACTAGTTACATAGCTGCACAGTTTGGTTAACCGTGCGATTTAAAATTTTTGCTAGCCAGCCAGGCCACTGTTTTTATAGTAATTGCCTTCTAATGGACCGGAGGGATGAGTACAAGAGTTGGGAGTCTGCAATCCTAGGTTCTAATCCAAGGGTCGGCAACCTTTTAGAAGTGGTGTGCTGAGTCTTCATTTATTCACTTTTTAATTTAAGGTTTTGTGTGCCAATAATTACATTTTAACGTTTTTAGAGGGGGTCTCTATATATGTCTATATATTATATAACTAAACTATTGTCGTACGTAAACAAGGTTTTCAAAATGTTTAAGAAGCTTCATTTAAAATTAAATTAAAATGCTGATCTTACGCCACCAGCCCGCTCAGCCCGTTGCCGGCCTGGGGTTCCGTTCACCTAGGCCAGCAGTGGGCTGAGTGGGGCCTGTGGCCCGGACCCCGGCTAGCAAGGGGCAGGCAGCCAGAACCCCAGGCGGGCTGAGCGGCTCGGGCCGCTGGCCGGGACCCCAGACCGGCAGGCGGGCTCCTGCCAGCCAGGGTTCTGGCTGCCGGCCCCACTCAGCCCGCTGCCGGTCTGGAATCCCGGCCCTGTCCACATAGAGTAGGTACCTACCTTCTCCCTGGTTCTAGTCATTCTTTCTCTCTCTGCACTGAGATGGGGGTGGGAGTGTGCTAAGAACAGGGCTGGGGATTGGGGTGCAGGGTCTGGCCAGGAGCTAGAATGAGGGAGGGGGCTCATGGTTGGGGCAGGAGGTTTGGGTGTGGAGCGCTTACCTGGGCAACTCCCATTTGATGCAAGGGGTGCAGGTGGGAATGTGTGTTTGGGGAGGCGGGGTGCAGGAGCTCCCGTTTGGTGCTCAGGGTGGGAGTGGGGATGTGGGGGGTGCAAGAGTCAGGGCATGGGGGGACTGGGGGTGTGTGAGGAGGGTGCAGGAGTCAGGGGAGGGGGTTGAGGGGGCTGGGTATGTGTGGGAGGTGCCAGAGTCAGAGCTGAGGTTGTGGGGGAGGGGTCGGGGCACGGGGCTAGGGTGTGTGGGGGGTGCAGGGGTGAGGGCAGAAGGCTGGGGGGTTCAGGAATGAGGGCTGGGGGTGTGGGCTGGAGTCGTGGGGGTGCTCCCAGCCCTCTACCTTGAGCAGCTCACGGCTCTGATTCCACCCCCTTCCCCAAGGTCCCCGGAGCAGAGAGCGCGCTGCGGCTCTGCTTTTACCTCTCCCACTCCTGGCAAGGGTCGTCAGCTCATCGGCAGCAGGGAGAGAGAAGAGGAGGGGCAGGAACCCAACACGCTGGGGGAAGAGGCGGAGGGAGGGGGAAGCTTGCCTGTCCTGCAAGGAGAGAGCGGTGGGCAGGGGGCGGAAAAGAGTGGGCCGGGCAGGATTTTTAGTGGCACACTGCTGTCTGCCCAGGTCCGGCAGACAGCAGTGTGCCATTAAAAATTGGCTCACGTGCCGTGTTTGGCACGCGTGCCATAGGTTGCCGACCTCTGTTCTAATCTCAGCACTGCAACTGATTTGCAGTGTAGTGTTGGATAAATCACTTTTCCCTCTGTGTTAAATGTGTCTTCGTCAGAGATGTGAGGATTAACTTTGAATATAGATGTTCAAGTGTTATAAGCGTAATTTTAGAAAGCAGACGAATAAGCAAGACCATGCAGATACAGTGTGGAGTAAAGACTCAACATGCACGTGGTGTTTAGAACAGTGGGTGGGTTATAATTTAGCTCTTCTAATTTAACAATGTCCCTAGATTAAGGATTAAACCTTGGATACCCAAGCTAAACTGATTGCCTCTCAAACTCTGCTAAGTTGCAATTGAGAATTGGAGGTTTAATTCTTAGTTATGAATGATCCAACTCTGTCAGCGTGGTGTACTAATAGTGTGCCACTGTTTGTGGCAAGTGCCTCCAGGCATGAACAGATATTGCATAAAACGGAAACTTGTATCTGCTTCTCACAGGGAAGCAAACTTGGTGTTTAAAAAAGCAAATGTATGTTAAATTGCTTCTTTAAAAAAACCCAAACTTTGCATGTATGACATAGGGATTGAGGGATCACAGTTTTTATATTTCCTGCTTTTAAAACTTTTCTAAGCACTAAACTTTTTTTCCTAGTCTTGCAGATTTTTGGCATAGACTTTCATCTGTTCTTTCGTGTTTTTTGGATCATTTTGGCTTGTGAAAAATCCATTTCAGTTGGAAGCCTTGTAACTGAGGATACAGGGTCCATGTGTTAGTATTTCTTCTATCTAAGATGTCTGCCGTTTCTTGAGGCTGCGGTGTTAAATGAGAATCTCATGGCTTTCCTTGCATTTGTCTTCAGGACAATGACTTCCAGTTCTGGCACTAACAATCGTAATGCGGCACCATCAATGTCATGCTGGTGGTTATTTAGTTGAGGACCAGATGGCCATAAATCTAAGCTGCCATTTATCAGTGGCTTAGAAATCCCTCCTCCACCAACATCCCTAAATAGCCTCTTAAAATAAAAATATACTAACATGCACAGAGTACCCTTAGTCCAGCCCCAAGTGCTGCTGGACTGGTGGGGGTAATGTATACTGTCAGCAGTATCTTAATTGGACCAAAAAGAACAGGATGTGAAATTTTGTCTCTTATGGGTCTGTTAACCATCAAATTCTTGCCTGCCCTGCATGTGACCATAATATCACTTTCTATTTCTGTACCTTTCTTGGCAGCATTAGCTTAAGTAAACACTCGACAGGATGGATTTTTCAGTAGCTTTCTTACACGTCCCTTCCAAATGTCTTGTTTTTCTGCTCTCTTCCTCTGATCTCGTTCTCACAAGTCTGACAGGAAGCTTCCTTTTGACTCTGGCAACAAGGAGTTAGTTTCCTTATCTGGTTTTCACTGTGTGCTGACACACCCTGTTGTTGCAGTAATTAGTGTAGTGCATTTATTGTTCCATACAAGTACAGATTGTTCTACTGTCTTCTCCAGGAGCAAACAGGGCACTGATCCTGTGTGCACTTGAGTGCACTACTGTTATACCCTGTCCATGGTGAAATCTTTCAGTAGGGTCACAACTTGATGTCATAGAATCTTGGTGGGGAGGGAGTAACTATGGTTGAGGGAGCTCCAAACCTGTCCCCATAGGAACAATGGACACCAGTGAAGCCCATAAAGCCTCTCCATAATTAGCATTGCTCAGAGTGGGTGTTTTACCTTACTGAAAACAAGCCTTCCCTCTTTTCATAGTAGTTTTGTTGTATGTTGCTTTAAGCAACCTAATGGATAGAACAGGGCACAGGACTGGATTCAACTCCTTGCTCTGTCCCAGCCGCCTATATAACCTTGGGCACGTTATGTCTCCTCTGCCTCAGTTTCTCCACCTGTAAAATAGGGATAGTGAAAGCACTCTGAGATCTCCTGATGAAAACAGGTAAGCTAGATCACTACTGAAGTAGAGGCTGCCATGTCAAGTAAGCGCACCAGACTGGAAACGGAGGTTTCAGACTAGTGAATGTACCACTCCATCCTGCTCTCCATGTTATCTTTTTGCTTCTCAAGTGGCTGTGATAGTGGAACTAATGTCTGAGGCTTTATTGCACTCTGCGCTTGGATAGCTTTCTTCACTAAAATCAGCAGACATTGGGCATAGTTTTTTAACCCATCATTTCCAAGTTAGTGTCATTCTCTTGTGTCCTCTTCTCTGGCCTTGAGAAATCCCATCTTGCCCTGCTCATATCCATTCACAATGCTGCTTTAAAAGACCTGCTGTAAAAATCACTTTCTGGCCTGTCTCTTTGACCATGTCAGCCCTCCACTGGTTCCCCTTTCTCCATCCCATCAAACATAAGCTATTTATCTTCACTTCCAAGGCCCTTTGCAGTCTATCCCTATCCTATCTATCACCTCACGTGCTAGCGAGATGTTGACAGCTGCCTGTGCTCTGCCAATCATGGTAGCCTTCATTGTCCATTTGCTATTCTTTCAGATCAGCTCCTTTGTGCTTTTCCCCCATGCCTGGGAGGAGCTCCCCACAAACATTGGCGGAGCCACCTCATTGTCCTCCTTTATAGCTCTTCTCAGCCATGGTGCCTACAAAAAACTTGACAGAGGTTAGGCACATGCTGTGCAGAGAGCATTGCCAAAGGTCCAGGGTAATCCCATCCTTTGTGCATGCGTTTTGCATGGTCTTGGTAGCAAATATAAACTTGCTCTGTCAGTTGATGTTTTTGGAACACTAAATGGGTTCTGGGTGGTCTCTGACTATAGCGCTTTATTTTTCCATTATGATTGTTGCTGTTTGTGTGTACTTGTATAGTGCCATTCAGTTTGAAGGCTTCAAAAGTGATTTAGGGACTATGGGTTCATCCTTGGAATACTTTATTTAGTCTTTCCTGTGGTGGTTGTAGTATCTGAGCACTTACACCTCCTTACCAGCTGGATATGTGAACTCATCTGGCTCTAATATATTGTACTAGTTTATAATAGACCTTTTCTTAGTCCTACATCTCTTATACATACAGCATGTAACATGATGGTCCAATGCTAATCACATTATCTCAGTTTTAGTTCAAAGAACAAACTTTCACAGAACTTCCCCCAGGAGTTATAACTTGTGAAAACTGGTCCACAAAATGTACTCTTGTCATTTTGTTGAATAAAGTTAATGCTGATTGGATTTTTTTTATTCCCTCTTACATACAATCACTCAAACTCTAACCCCTGAGTCATCTTATAATTCATTTAACCCACAAACTTGAAGCTTTGTGGGGAAGGTTTAAGCCAGGGTAAGTATTGGGATCTTCTGAGGCCTTTTCTAAATGACTTTTGCACTGGGTGTCAGGATTGTGCATCTCTCACATGCACACGCACACTATAGCCCCAGTACAGTTAAAGCAGTTCATCCCCCAAATGTGGAACCAGTTATACTTGTATAGCTTATTCCCCTTCCTATATGATAACTATACCAGAAGGCATTCGATGAAGTGAGCTGTAGCTCATGAAAGCTTATGCTCAAATAAATTTTAGTCTCTAAGGTGCCACAAGTACTCCTTTTCTTTATACCAGTATAAGCATCCTGATATCAGTCGAAGTGCATCCATTCTGTGCAGGTTATATACTGGCATAGTTAAAGCAGTACAGTTTTCTGGTATAGAGAAGGCTTTTGTGCCAATGAGTGATCTGAACCTCCTCTCCTTCTGTGTTTCTTTGGAAAGATAGTTTATCCAGCTGTGCGGAGCTTGCTAACATAGACCTGGAGTATTGGTTCAATACTTGCTTATTCCCCAGAGGCATGATCTTCTGCAACATTGTGGGTTTCCTTAGTGATCTCCCATCAAAGTCCTGAGCTGGGTTGACCCTGAATAGCTTCACTTTAAACAAAACCACAGCTGCAGTGTAACTAATTCTTCACATGTAAATTAAAGCAAATCTGTGTCACGGTCACAAATGCCACTGTAAAAAGTCTTGTATAAATCCTGTTGCATGTGTGTGTGCAAAAGGTGCATCTCGAGTGCAATGATCTGGTAACGCTCCAGTGCCTCCCTGATGCTCCCAGAGCAGACTTACTTCACTTAAACTTGTTTTCAGTGACCGGGCAAAAACCATATGTAGTTATATCTAACGCATTGAATAGAATCTGCAACAGCCAAGGGCCTTGCACTGTACTGTTTAACTTCTTAAGCCTAAAAAAGTCAAACTAGTACAACTTAAGTGCAAATCTAACCTTGAGTCCACTCTGTAATCCTTTATCTCCCCTCTCTGCTCTTATTCATGTCCTGTATCCCTTGTCATATTTCCCGGTTACATCTAATGTAGGGCTAGTTTGTGGAGTTACCATGAGCTCCCAGTGGGGGATGGCACATAGACTGGACCAAGAATTGTACTGTAAGCTGTGCCAGTCCTATACCTAGTTCTGTTTACTCCCATCCCCCTTTCGAGCTGACTCAGCTGTGCTGGCTGGTGTGTTGCAGTGAGCAAAGCAGTGCTCCCCACCTGCTCTCTACCCACAGCCAAGCCATGTGAGCAATCTGCGTAGGGCAGGGAGGAGGTGTTTTTATGCACCTTACTCCTGTGCATGGGTATGGAGAAAGCTATGGTACTTAGAAGGCCTTCAGTCTTTTTAGCTGACTGTAGCTTCAGTCTTGACACTGTTAGTAACAAACACTTGTTTCTGCATCTAGGGCCTAGTTTTGTATTCTTTATTGCTGTAAAGGTTGCAAGATTGGTCCCCTAATGTGTAGTGTAATGTAGGAGGCCTGGTGGTGCCTTCCTTGAACTGTTAGCAAGGTTACACTAATACTTTTTGGGCAGGCGGTGGAGGGATTGGCTAGTGCTAGCCGGGGAAAACTACAACTCTTCCTATATATATAATATATTATATATATATATAGTTAGTTATAGGAGGGGTATACCTGTTCTGAGCCTTGATTAATAAGTTTCACTTTCACACTGAAATGAAATATCGGCTTGATCCTACATTTCCATCAATCCAGTACTGTTCATGAGTAGGGCAAGCTCCTTGTGAGAGAACTGCACTGCTGTGAGATGACCATATCTGTGGACGCATCCTTGGATATAACTGAAGTTGCCTGGCATATTATCACGCAGAGTATCCCTAACGCCACTTGGAACTATTGACTATGGCACAGCAAGATGGTAGTAACTGAATCTTGCAAAACCATGTGGCATTTAATAAATATTTCCTTGCAATAGGATCTCTGAGTCTGCAGAAAGATGAAAGGAAAACAAAAGCCAGGTGATTCTTTTCAGATTAATGTACAATGGCATGCAAAGAAGTAAGGCTCTGACTGCTTAGTTTGGAGCCATTGGGCCGAGAAGGTTGGCTGGCTGGCTTCCTGACTTTGAGGCGAGGACTGGAGAGTTCTATGTGAGTGCTCTGTATAATCTGTTAGGACTCGGCAGGGATTGGTGTGGGGGAGATGTTCTTGAAGGAAAACTTCAAATAAAAATAAAAAAAAATCTGGTGTTGTAATATGTATGATTTTAGAACATGAGGCTAGCCTTGAATTTTGACTTAGTATTAAGAGCAAGATGCTGTATCATGTTTGCTCCTCCTGTCCCATGCAGTGAGTGTGCTCAGCAAATGACACAGCGTATACCTTTGGGATCCCTAAGGCCTGGTCTAAACTTTTTACGTTTCACCCTCAACTAAGTTTGGGATGTGACTTTTTTTCCTCCCGATATAGCTATACCATACAAGACCTAGTGTAGACAGCTATACAAGTATAAAGATGGTTATCCCAGTATAGCTTATTCCCCTTTCCATATGAGCTATACTGTTATAAGCACTTTTATGTCAATATAATAGTATCTGCAATATTCAAAGGGAGGTTGTACCAATTTTAACTATATCAGTGTGGTTAAAGCACTACAACTTTTATGTGCAGACATGCCAGACAAGACCTGTAGTTGAATTTGCTGTAGCATGGGCACTTCCTCTTAGTCCTGTTGAGTTCCTATTAAGAATTGGTGTAATTACATACTAATAGAAGAATTGGAATGACTGTACGCAATGAAGCTTTTAAAGTCAGAGTTTAAATCTTAGCAAAGAGGGGAGAAGGTTGAATAACGCTTCTCTGTGTTCTGTTTTTTTTAAAAGATGTGCCCAAACTCTCTGGCTATTTTGTAAACCTTGTATTGTACACATCTGGCAGCTGCTCAACACAGCCTGATATGTCTGGCCTCTTGTATGCCTGCTGAACATATTGGGTCATATTTATGCCCCCAGCGTATGCCGCAGACTTCACTGCAGTTCCACTAGGGATGAATATAGCCCAGCAAGTGATCTTTTTACTCAGGTATGTTAGCTGCCCTGTGTGTGTGTGAGCACTGGGGTTGCCTTACCCCCATGCATGAAGGTTGGAAAAAGCAATTAGGCTGCTGTCTGACTGCTGTGATACCTGCAGGGTGAGAGCTATGGAAATAGCTACTATAACAGTAGTGCGGAAATTTCTGCATTCTTTGGGGGAGGGAGGAAATGTGGGGTGGGGGGAGGGATTCCTTCCAGAAAAAGTTTTTACTTTGAAATAGCATGAATTCCTGCTTGATGGCCTTTCTCCTCCCCAGACAGGAAATTGCTCCCTCTTCCTGGGAACTGTTTGCAGCAGTACTGGCTCCCAGACAGCATTTCTGCCTTTCCTCTCCAGAGGAAAGGGACCCAGGAGTACAGCTGTCCCTCTGGGACCTTGGGAGGAGGGCTAGAGGAGCTAGAAATGAATGCTGTGTGCTGTTTGACTGACTGTCTCTAAAGCCAGGCCACTAAGAGTCATCACATGATCCAGCTTCTTAAACACAACTTGCTTCGATGTTAAAGCCTCAGTTCTTTATTCTCTGAGGGTGATTGGAAAACGCAAGTATATGATCCAGTCACAATCTAGTGACTCATCTTTCTTCAAACCATTTTCCAGCATTATAACAGTTAATTCTGGGACCAAGAGAAACAGAAAATTGCATGCCACCTTCTGCTCCCCCACAAAAAAAGCAGGAACAATTAGCTAAACTATCTCTAGAGGCTAGTCTGTTTCCTTCAGTAATCTTCTCTTGGGCAGCAAGTCTGAAGTATAGGTATTTGCAAGTCCTATCTGGGTCCATGTGCATCCATCCTTTTGTTCAGCAACACTGTCAAGCAGTTATAAATGACTGCAAAGATTTTTAGCTTAAGCTGGAAAACTAGACATAAGTCAGTATAGATCCCAGCTGAGAGTTCCAGCTATGGGAGAGATGTAAAAATCTCTGGATTTGTGTGCCTGGTTTATTTGATGGGAATGGGAACTTGGGTGTCAAGGCAAAAGAGAGCTGAGATTGCCAGTAGTAAATTATGTAGCGTTTCTGGGCTAGCATCCATGCTTGAAACATGTCTAGTTTATAGTCCAAAGCATAGCATACACATTTGGGTAAACTGAGGAGATAAATGATTCCCTTCAGGGTCATATTGAAGACCGGCTTTGTTGCAATATGTTTTGCAGAATTCACAAGGTCTGTCGGTGTACAAAGTCTCATCTCAAAAGTCTTCTGGCATGACTCAGACAGGCTTGTTTGGCTGACATTGCCCTTTACAATCAATGAAGTTGTGATGATGAAAGCTAAGGATCCCAGCTTTCTAATGTGCTGGACCTTTTAACTCTTGATCTCCTAAACGATCAGACCAAGACAGTCGATGGCCATCGAGGTCTCTAGGTGGTCATTGGTTCATAAGTCTACCGGTGCATGTTTTGCTCCAATCAGACAGTTAGATCAGAGTAATTTTCATATCCTACCCGTTTTTCATCTGGCTTCTCTTGAACAAGATGTGACTGACTAGCAAACACTTAATTCCCGACAGCTGTGATGATACAAGGTCTGTGTTTTTCTGTAGATCAGGTATGAGAGCGGTCAGCCATGGACAGCTGGGAATCAAATTTGTTGAGGAGACCATCTGAAAGAAAACAGAGGTCAGTAACAGTGGCCTTCACTGACTGTAGTAGAGAAAGATGCACTTCCCCTTGCATATTACACACACGCTGTTTGAGAGGGATCCAACTCTGTGTGCTTCAGTGGTTCCTAATCACCAATCTAGATTTTAATACTGTGCCCATTTTGTGGTATCTGGGCCAGGGGAATGATACAGGCCTAGTACTGATTATGCCCCAGTGACTGGCACTGACTTTGTCCTGTTCTTCAGTGAGCCTCTGTATAGCGCCTGTGTGCTGCCAGTCTGCCGCATTCCATGGGCACCAAAATCCACAGTGGAGTGTGAGCTCTTTCCAATCAGAGCTGTCACTCATTGGGAGAGTGTGTGGAGTTGTCTGGATGCTGCTTGGTGAGATGTTGCTGAGCAACTGTGCTAGTAAGGGTCCCGCTTATGAATTTGTATTTGTGACGTGAGTTTAGTTCAAACTATCTACAACCACAAAATGGCACATTATTCTCATTATGAGAATATTCAGGTTTATATCTGTCTTGTAAATGTAATTGTATTTAGCTGTTCACTCTCCCAAGGCTATAAAATGGTACTTGTGGCTTTCTGGCCCAGTAGGGGAAGGTACAACACTTAAACCAGCCTCGCAAAATGCGGAAACTTCCTGGCTTACTATAAATTCAAATCTGTATGCCCACTCTTGCAGAAAACCTTGATGTTGGCTTTGATTCTTTCTTGCCCACATCCTTGTCCCCACCTTATCGAAATGGCTAGGCAGAACTTTCTAAGTTGTGTTAAGATACAATTGAGCTGTGTCCCGTTGTTGCTTTTATATCTAATGGAAAAAGAAAAGGAGGACTTGTGGCACCTTAGAGACTAACAAATTTATTTGCCCATAAGCTTTCGTGAGCTACAGCTCACTTCATCTGATGCATTCACTTTTCTTTTTGCAGATACAGACTAACATGGCTGCTACTCTGAAACCTATCAATTATCAGAGCAGAGACCCTGTCTCCCTTTGTACAGATCCTAGCACAGGAGGACCCCAGTCCTGATCAAGATTTCTGGGCACTATTGTAAATATCACAACTCCCCCTTGAGATATACATGGTCCAATCAGCAAGTGACCATACAGATGCAAAAAGGTGGTTCCAATTTCACTGATGGAAATAGGAGCCTCTAAGGACAAAATGGCATGTCCTAATGGGCACCAGAGCAAGGTTATGTCTACCCGTGGCAACGCTTTGAATTTTCCAGTGAACGCTCCTGCGGCAGCGCTTTGAAGTGCGAATGTGGGGTCGTGCACGAGTGCTGGGAGTGAGGTCTCCCAGCGCTCCTGGTAATCCACCTCCATGAGGGGATTAGCTCAGAGCGCTTGGATCATGGCTCCCAGCGCTCGGAGCCTATCTACACGAGTGCTTTTAAAGTGCTCAGACTTGCTGCGCTCAGGGGGGTGATTTTTTCATCCCCCTGAGCCAGCAAGTGAGAACACTATAAAATGTAAGTGTAGACATACCCTAAGCCTCTCTCACTAAAACCAACCAAAATCTGATCCAGTAGTTACTGAAAGGGAAAGATGACATTCTGTGTGCGCACTGTGGAAGTATCTGCAATGACTCCCTAGTTTAATGTTATGTTGTGACCTGCTTTCCAAGCAGAACTAACATCCCTCTCTCGTACCAATAATTGAAGTTAGTTTCCAAGCTTGACACCATAACCCTGTGAAGGACAACTGAAACTTTCTATAATGGTTTGCCAAGATATTAGCATATAAAGGGCTTCCTAACACTGCTGCTGTTGTCCTCTGAGCACTGACTCAGCAGTGCCTAGCTACTCAAGTGCCAGTGCCTGGGTGCAGGCACCTTAGTTCCCCCTGTGCTGCAGCCTTGACTCTGACACGTCAGGCAACAGCAGTGCTAGTGGAGTGTTTCAGCATTGGCGCCTTAAGGGCTTCACTGGCTTTGTGAGCCAGGGAGAAGGGGCAGCAGTGTCAGGAGAGTCCTTTAAGCATGATGCAGAGAAACTGAGCTCTTCCACAGCCCCCGTCCATACCCAAAATCTCTTCTTCACCACCTGCTACCACGCAGCTTTTCCCCCTAACACTCCTGCTTACTACCACCACCCTGTCTTGTTTCCACTGGCACACTATGCAGCAGCTCTCTCTCGAGAGCCAAGACGGGCGAGCAGCTGCATAGGTGGAGTAGGATTTTTGTGAGGGGAAATCCAGGTGAAGGGGGGCATTCAGCTGTATGGAGTCAGTGGTGGGGGGAGGGGATGATCAAAGATGTGCAGAAGAGATATGGAGGAGCAGGGCTATGTAGGGGGAGCACTGCCAAAAGGTGGGGCTTCAGCTGGAAGGAAAGAAGTGAAAGGGAGAGGAGTTATGTTTTTATATTCTTAGTAAGGTGTTCTCAAAGGGCTCCACTCTCTCTGGAGGGTGCTGGTTATTAGGAAGGCTTTTGGAGAGATCTGTTTGTGACATTTTTGAGAGTAACTAACTCTGCCATACTTCTAAAGCATGAGAAGCAAAAACTGAAATAACTAATTCAGGTAAAATAAAAATGTCCAGACTTCCAAATATTTAGATGTATAATGTTCTCTTGACATGTGGTAGCTACATCTAACTTACCCTTAATGTTCAATATTAAGGGTTCTGGTGGTGTTATGAATAAACAAGCTCTCAAACCTGGGAGTGGGCAAAGGAAGAGGTATTTGGAGGTAGTATAGTATCTCCTAGTAGCTTTGTCTGTAATTCCAGTACAGAAAGTGTGCATCAGAATTGCTCTGGGCTCAGTTAGCCAAAACAAATAAGAGCAGAAGGGAAAGAACGGAGTTTTGGCAATGATAATTGTCTTATGCACATCTTCCTCAGGTGCACGGATCTTCTGTTTGCCAAGGTGGGTGCTGCTCAAAAAGCTAGAGCATTCATGCAAACCAGTTCTTCCCACCAGTCTCTTGTAGTAGCAAGGTTTAGAATTGCATTTATATTCATTCATTTGAGCAATGCTTGGAACACAGTCATGAGTACAAAGGAAGGTCAGAGGAGGGAAACCTGATTAAACTAATTACATGTTGCAATTGACCTTCAGCATTTGCTGAAGTAAAAGTCAAAGTACATCGTCCTATGATAAACCAAGATAGCATTTGGGAAGAGGATATTTAGTCATTTTCAAAAACATCTGTGCAGTATAAAGGCTTCCAAAGGGCAGACCAAATGCAGCCTCCGGACTCCATTAATCCTCACAGCGGAGGCAAGGCTCCATGTTCTCAAATCTCCTGGCTTTATTGGCTGTGCCAAAGTTGGAAGCAACACAACAATCATCAACTTCTATAACTTTGTATGCATCCGATGAAGTGAGCTGTAGCTCACGAAAGCTTATGCTCTAATAAATTTGTTAGTCTCTAAGGTGCCACCGGTACTCCTTTTCTTTTTATAACTTTGTTTATAACTCCAACTTCAAATACATCAAATTAGCAGTCCTTAGTGAGGGCAAAGCCTGTGGTAAGTTTGAAATGTTTGGGAGTTATCCAGTGCGATAAAGTACCTGGAAAAACATATCTGAGCCTGAGTGTATGCCACAGTTTGAAAATGGCTGAATGAAATTTTTGTCTAATTTACTTTACTTTCAGCCTAATGGGTAACTTGAAGGCTCAGGCACCAGGGGCTAGTGATGACCATAACTGTGGTAGTGTCATGTGAGCTAGGCTATAGATAGGGCTCTTTGTTTTCAGTTTATATTTAATTTTTCCCAGAAACTCATCAGTGTTTATTACTGCAACAACAAAAACTGGTGAAAATCCATGCAAAAAGCTATTAATAATTTTTCTGGGTAAATATCCGGGTTTATTTTGGTAGATGGAAAGACGGGGGGGAAAAAGTATTCAGTAGATTGTTTTGAATTCCATTCATCAGTGTGGTTTGCTGCAGAACTAAAACAGAACTCAAAACACAGTGCCATCTCTGAGTTTAAGAAGACAGTATATCTCTAATCACCAAATAAAACTTTTCATTTGAATAAACAGTTGACTGTTATGGACTAATAGTTCTGTGTCTACAACTAGTACATACACTCAACTTCATCCTTTTCTCCTGTTTTTGTGTTTTGAATATTTCCTTGTTCTGAAACATATTGTGATACAGATTTTCATTTTCTTCCTATTTTAGTGTGTCAGGTCTTTAAATCATTATCTGCTAACAGCTTGAAATGTATATGTGGTGGGTGTGAGATTCATCAGTATGTTCAGATGCACACACACTTCAGAGCTTGCCTGTTTATGTGTATCTTCTAGACTAACAAATAGCCTTACTTCAACAGGCAGCTTTGCATATACCCATAGACTAATGTATTTTCCTAATAAAACAAGTTTTTTATATATATTTGAATGATACAAAAGTAGGGTGAAAATCAGAATAAAATCAATAATAATTTTTGTAAAACCTGGGAATTTTTCAATAAAAACCAGTTTAAACTGAGAATGAAGGGGCTTAGCTATAAGTAAAGTTATGATTTTGTCACAGAGATCATAAAGTCACAGAATCCGTGACTTCCAAAGACCTCTGTGACTTCAGCCAGCGGTTGCTGCGACTGGGAGCTGTGGGGTACCCTGGCTGCCCATGGCGGAGCCCCGAAGCTATGAGCTGCCGTGGGGGGACTCTGGACCTCAGCCCCCACAGCTGGTGGGGGCCCCTGGAGAATCGAGCTGGCACTCGTAGCTGCTCAGCAGCTCCCCATTTTGTCATGAATATTTTTAGTAAAAGTCAGGGACAGGTCACAGGCTTCTGTGAATTTTTCTTTATTGTCCCTGACTTGTCCGTGACTTTACTAAAAAATATATCCTTGAAAAAAATCTTAGCCTTAGTTATAAGTGACCATTGGTGAACTTGTCAAGTGAAGAGTGTGATGGAGGAGAATCAACCAGCATGTTTCAGGATGCATACTGACCCCACACAGGATAGCATAGCTCTTCTCTCCTCCCCGACCCCAAAAGAATGTAACACTGTGTGTTTAGGTGAGTTGCATTGGTTTCCCCTACTCTTGAATCATCAGGTGCTAGAAACTGGATGAGATGGGCTGTTGGTTTGGAAGAAACAGGATGGCTCTATTGCTGAAATGGGTGCCTTGTTAGTACTTCTGGTTGTAATTCAGCTGTATCCCCTCAAAGAGATATTTGTGGCTTATAAATTTTGATGGTGAATATAACTCCTTGTTGCAGGATTTAATACCCTTTCTAAAAGACTCTTTTGGTGCTGAAAGACCTGTATGAGATGGAGAGAGATTGTTATAGTTGAATAAAAAGATTCCTCATGCGGAAGAACTGAGATTCAGTGTGATCTCTGAAGGCTTTTCATAGAATCCTAGAATATCAGGATTGGAAGGGACTGCAGGAGATGATCTCGTCCAATCCACTGCTCAAAGCAGGACCAACCCCAATTTTTGCCCCAGATCCCTAAATGGCCTCCTCAAGTATTGAACTCACAACCCTGGGTTTAGCAGGCCAAGGCTCGAACCACTGAGCTATTTCTTGACCCTCCCCTACTTGTTTCATTTTATTTCTCATACCGCTAGCATTTGTTTGAACACAGTAATTTGTGGTGGTCTGTCATCGAACAGCTGTTGCTTAGTTAGACGAGGAAAAGAACAGGTGGAGGAGCACTGCTGGGCTTTTGGTCCTGCATATGATACGTGGAGAGCAAAAATTACTTCTGCATTTGCTTTGAGGAAGAAGCTACTGCTTTTGTGTGTTGTAACCCTTGTTTTGCCTAGTGGATGAAGCAATGGACTGAGACTTGGGGTTCTGTTCCCTGCTGGGTGACCTTGGGCAAGTCGTGAACTCCTGTGCCTCAGTTCCCCCTTCTGTAAAATAGGGATAATGATGCTGACCTTCTTTGAGGTGCTTTAAGATCTATGATGGGAAAAGCAATATCTAAGAGCTAATAATGTTAGAGTGTCAGATCGGGGTGGTGGAGGGTGTTTAAGTTGCTCATATCCGCCTATGTGGTGGTTCTCCTAACCTCTGAGCCCCTGAATGGGAAGATCAATTTGACATCCCATGTCTGAGACCCAGCAATTGGGAACTCTGCCTTAAACCTGACAAAAGCCAAAGCCTCCAGAGTTTTCATCCTGCTCTGAGTCCCACATTTAAATCTGTCTTGAGAAATCTGGCAGCTGCACAGGATACTGTCAACTGAGGAGGAAATCTCCCTGGTGCAGTCTCCCCATTTCTCAGTCCCCTTACCAGACCTTTCTTTGGTCTCAAAATTCAGGCTTTTCTAATGTGCAAAGCACAGAGACAAACTCCCTCCCATCACAAGCAGCATTAATTATCTCTTCAGATTCTTAAACTACACCCATCATTATAATGTCTGAGCCATTGTTGTGTCTAAGAGAGTCCTGCAGCTTTCTACAGCACTGCTGTGATGAAGACAAGTATTGACTAAATGTGTTGCTTTGTTTCAGAATCCTTGTACCTAGCACTGCTATGACAAATAGCTGTCAGACCAGAGTGAGATTTATCAGGACAGGTATGGAGAACAGACATGGGTATTAGATTGCTGGAGTTCATCAGAGTTGTATAGCACCATGGCTTTTAAATCCAAAGAAAAGAAATGGGTAGGGTATATGTTTTTGCTCAGTCATAGAATCATAGAATATGATTGGGGACCAATCCCCAACTGAAGCATCCCAGCCAGGGCTTTGTTAAGCCTGACCTTAAAAACTTCTAAGGAAGGAGATTCCACCACCTCCCTAGGTAAGGCATTTCAGTGCTTCACCACCCTCCTAGTGAAAGTTTTTCCTAATATCCAACCTAAACCTCCCCCACTGCAACTTGAGACCATTACTCAAGTAAAGTGAGTCCCTTTTTTATGCCATGGTTAGTCTGATGCCTGATTAACATGATTAAAATACAGAGAGCACTTTGGTGCCAGGACCAATAAGTGAATTTTTAAAGACCACAGCTTATTTTCCTGCATTATGACCTCTTTCTAAATGTATCTCCTTGTGGAGCCATGTGAATGGTAGTCTGTAAATCAGAACTGCTGGAAATAGCTTCCCATTACCATGTGATCAGAGCAGAGCTCCTGCAGTGTTGGCGGAACACCAGTCCCTGGAAAACACCTGCTAACAGAGAAGAGACTATTCTGCTTTCCGCAGAGCCTGGATGTATGTGTGTGTTCTGGCTTTCAGTAGTACTTGCTATTTCCTGACACCTGTAAACTCAGTTTTTTCTGACACTTGAACAGAAAAGGCACTGAAATGGATCTGAAAGCCATTCTAGTATTAGCCAAAATTATGTTCAGTGCTTTAAGTGCTGCTGTGGATACGATGTAGTCCTATAAAAGTTACTGCATGTTGTAGCAAGGTCTGTGTGGAAGCATTCACATCTCCTTTTGGAACCTGACCTTTAGCGTTGCCCTCCTCTCTCTCTCTCCTTTCATTTGAGGATTAATTTCAAAGCTCTTCAAAAACTTCTCACAAAGGCCCCATCTGCGGGGAGATTATATGTATGTTTCAGAGGTGAAGAAACTAAATCACAGAGAAGGGAAGTGACTAGCCAGTGGTAACACAGTATGTCAGTGTAGTGTCGGCAAAGGGGCCCAGAACTCCTGACCCCCACACTGTAACCATGAGACTGTATTTTCTAAGAATAGTAAAAGCTAACATTATGGAACTATTTCTTAGTTTTTCCCTTTTATCTTACAGGAGTTTTTTCCTCAGATAGCTGGTCCCATTCACCACTGAAGTCTGAAGGTAGAGAGTTTATAAACTTCCCACTCTTGTTAATACTGGTTCATAGACTTCAAGGCCAGAAGGGACCATTATGCACATGTAGTCTGTTCAGTTTAGCGCTCCCAGTGTTGCTAACACCAGTTATAGATTCATAGATACAAAGGTCAGAAGGGACCATTCTGATCATCTAGTCTGACCTCCTGCACAGTGCAGGCCACAGAATCTCACCCACCCACTCCTATGAAAAACCTCACCCATGTCTGAGCTATTGAAGTCCTTAAATCATGGTTTAAAGACTTCAAGGAGCAGAGAAGCCTCCCTCAAGTCAACCATGCCCCATGCTACAGAGGAAGGCGAAAAACCTCCAGGGCCTCTCCAATCTGCCCTGGAGGAAAATTCCTTCCCGACCCCAAATATGGCATGGACAGGCCACGAATTGCTGCACATGGTTAGTTAACAGTGTGTCATGGCTAATCAATATGAGGCTCAAAATGCTGGGAGAAACCTGTCTACACTGCAATAAAGTGGGCTGTGTTGGTTCTGAATAGGCCGTGTACAACTTGGGACAGTTGGAAGGTATGAATTTGAGTTTGTCGTGTAAACCAACAAAGGACCATCAAGACAAGTTTTTGCTCACTCCTCTGTAAAATACAGATATGCTTGCAATAACTTAGTCACTCTCGGCCATTAGTTTGGTTTTCTTTCTAGCATAGGGTGTGAGGGCGAGTATTTAAATTAATGTATGAATACTGGCTGCCTTTAAAAGTAACAAAACCATTTGAACAGAAACTTAACAGTCCGAGTGGGGCAAAGAGCTGATACTAGAAAATGGGATCTCTGGCTTCTAGGTGACTGGTTCAAAGCACACTAGTGACCAAAGCCCTCATGAATGGATGGCTCTTTGTTGGCTGTTGTAAAACAAGTTGCCCTTCCTACCATGCAACTGTCCCAAATTGCATATGGCCTTATATCTAAGGTACCTGTGTGGCCTACTTCCCTGCAATATCTGAGTGCATCATTAGCAACCTCCAAAGAGAGAACTAGGATTAGATACGTCATGCAGGCCCACCTATCCCTTCACTCTTAGGGTATGTCTACACTACGAAATTAGGTTGAATTTATAGAAGTCAAGTTATTAGCGATTTTATACAGTCGATTGTGTGTGTCCCCACTTAAGACCATTAAGTCGGTGGAGTGCGTCCACAGTACCGAGGCTAGCGTCGACTTCCGGAGCGTTGCACTGTGGGTAGCTATCCCGCAGTCTCTGCCACCTGTTGGAATTCTGGGTTGAGATCCCAATGCCTGATGGGGCAAAAAACATTGTCGCGGGTGGTTCTTGGTACATTGTTGTCAGGCTCCCCCTCCCTCCGTGAAAGCAACGGCAGACAATCGTTTTGCGCCTTTTTTCCTGGGTTACCCATGCAGACGCCATAGAATCATAGAATAATAGGGTTGGAAGGGACCTCAGGAGGTCATCTAGTCCAACCCCCAGCTCAAAGCCATACCACGGCAAGCATAGAGCCCATTCAGCTCACCGTCACCGTACATTTCCTGGGTGCTGGCAGACGTGGGACTGCATTGCTACACAGCAGCAGCTCATTGTCTTGTGGTAGCAGATGGTGCATTATGACTGGTAGCCATCCTTGTCATCTCCTGGATGCTCTTGGCCGGCCTCAGTGAGATTGGTCGGGGCACCTGGGCAGACATGGGTGCTCCAGGCAGACCTCTGTGAGGTCTGTCAGGGGCGCTAGACATAAATGGGAGTGACTCAGGTCATTCTTTTCTTTAAATTTTTTGTCTAATGAAGATTCAGTCCTGCCTGGAATATTGGCAGAGGGATAGCATTGGCCTGCTAAACCCAGGGTTGTGAGTTCAATCCTTGAGGGGGCCATTCTGCCTCAGGCTGCTCTCCCAGCCAGCAGCACCGCGAGCACCCAGGAGATGATGACAGCTAGCAATTGTACTGCACCGTCTGCTGCCAGCCTACCCCTTGCTCCCCGCCCCCCCCCCCCGTGAAAGCAATGGCCGACAATCATTTCATGCCTTTTTCCATGCAGGCGCCATATTGCTGTCGGCATAGTCATCCACCCACCGCTTCCTCTGCCACTCTGCTCTCCTGCAGATGCCATACCACGGCAAGCATGGAGCCTGCTCAGATCACTGCGGCAGTTGTGACCGTTCTAAATGCCACGCACATTATCCAGCAGTATATGCAGAACCAGAACCAGAACCTGCAAAAGCAGGCGAGTAGGTGATAGCAGCCTGGTGAGGAGAGTGATGAGGAAATGGACACAGACTTCTCTTAAAGAAGTCTGACGGGCCCCGGCAATTTGGCCATCCTAGTGGCAGTGGGGCAGGCTCATGCCGTGGAATGCCGATTCTGAGCCTGGGAAACAAGCACAGACTGGTGGGACCGCATAGTGTTGCAGGTCTGGGATGATTCCCAATGGCTGCAAAACTTTCGCATGCATAAGGGCACTTCCATGGGACTTTGTGACTTGCTTTCCCCTGCCCTGAAGCGCAAGAATACCAAGATGAGAGCAGCCTTCACAGTTCACAAGCAAGTGGCGATAGCCCTCTGGAAGCTTGCAGTGCCAGACAGCTACTGGTCAGTTGGGAATAAATTTGGAGTGGGCAAATCTACTGTGGGAGCTGGTGTGATGCAAGTAGCCAACGCGATCCCTGAGCTGCTGCTAACAAGGGTAGTGACTCTGGGAAATGTGCAGGTTATAGTGGATGGCTTTGCTGCAATGGGATTCCCTAACTGTGGTGGGGCGATGGACAGAACGCATATCCCTATCTTGGGACCGGACCACCAAGGCAGCCCGTACATTTCAATGGTGCTGCAAGCACTGGTGGATCACAAGGGATGTTTCACCAACATCAACGTGAAATGGCCGGGAAAGGTACATGACGCTCGCACCTTCAGGAACTCTGGTCTGTGGGAACGGCTGCAGCAAGGGACTTACTTTCCAGAACAGAAAATAACTGTTGGGGATGTTGAAATCCCTATAGTTATCCTTGGGGACCCAGCCTACCCCTTAATCCCATGGCTCATGAAGCCTGGACAGTAGTCAGGAGCTGTTCAACTATAGGCTGAGCAAGTGCAGAATGGTGGTAGAATGTGCATTTGGATGTTTAAAAGTGCGTTGGTGCAGTTTACTGACTCGGTTAGACCTCAGCGAAACCAATATTCCCATTGTTATTATTGCTTGCTGTGTGCTCCACAATATCTGTGAGAGTAAGGGGGAGACATTTATGGCAGGGTGGGAGGTTGAGGGAAATCGCCTGGCCGCTGATTACGCGCAGCCAGACACCAGGGCTGTTAGAAGAGCACAGGAGGGCGTGCTGCGCATCAGAGAAGCTTTGAAAACCAGTTTCATGACTGGCCAGGCTATGGTGTGACAGTTCTGTTTGTTTCTCCTTGTTGAAAACCCGCCCCCTTGGTTCACTCTACTTCCCTGTAATCCAGCCGCCCTCCCCTCCCGCCTTTGATTACAGCTTGCAGAGGCAATAAAGTCGTTGTTGTTGTTTCAAATGTATGCATTCTTTATTAATTCATCACACAAATGGGGGGATAACTGCCAAGATAGCCTGGGTGGGGCGGGGGAGGAGGGGAGGATGGAAAGACAAGGCCACACTGCACTTCAAAACTTATTGAATGCCAGCTTTCTGTTGCTTGGGCAGTCCTCTGGGGTGGAGTGATTGGGTGCCCGGAGGCCCCCCCACTGCATTCTTGGGCATCTGGGAGAGGAGGCTATGGAACTTGGGGAGGAGGGTGGTTGGTTACACAGGGGCTGCAGTGGCGGTCTGTGCTACTGTTGCCTTTCCTGCACCTCAGCTATATGCCGGAGCACATCAGTTTGATCCTCCAGTAGCTTCAGCATTGCATCCTGCCTCCTCTCCTCACACTGATGCCACCTCTCCTCTCACTTGTCCCTCCTGTCCTCATGTTCATTTTGTGCTTTCCTGGATTCTGACAGTCTCCCTCAACGCATTGTGCTGGGCTCTTTTGGGGTGGGAGGCCTGCGTGAACTTAGAGAACATTTCATCGGGAGTGCATTTTTTTTGGCTTCTAATCTCTGATAGCCTCTGGGACGGAGATGATGCGTGGAGCGATGAAACGTTTGAAGCTGCGGAAGGGGAAAAAGGGAGATTAGTCTTTAAAAAGAGACATTTTAGAGAACAATGGGTAGACTCACCGTGAACCAAGCTGTTAACATTACATAGCATGTGTGCTTTCTTTAAAAGGTCGCATTTTGCCTCTTCTATCGAGGGCCTGCTAGTATGGTGTGCGAGATCACACACACAGGGCTGGCGGGCAACAGAATTTGGCTTGCAGGCAGACATGGTAAGCCACAGTCTTTTGGCTTCTTTAACCTTCCTAACATATGGGAATGGTTTTAAACAGCACCCTCATTTCACATACCAAGCACCCGTTGGGTTGGCCCTTTAAAATGGGTTGGCCATTTAAAAGGAGGGGCTGCAGTTTTCAGGTTAACGTGCAGCACAAACCCAACTAAGCCCCCTGCGTGTGCGCGCATGCGCGCGCACACACAATTCTCTGGGATGATCACTTCACCCCTCCCCCCACCGCGTGGCTAACACAGGCATGATTTCTCCACTTGTTTGCTGTGCTTCAACCTCCTCCTCCTCCTCATCTTCCTCTTCCCCAAAATCTGCATCCCTGTTGTGTGAGAGTCCATTGATGGAGTCCACGCACAGGGCTGGGGTAGTTGTAGGGGCACCACCCAGAATGGCATGCAGCTCATCAAAGAAGTGGCATGTCTGGGGCTCTGACCTGGAGTAGCCGTTTGCCTCTCTGGTTCTCTGGTAGGCTTACCTGAGCTCCTTAAGTTTCATGCGGCACTGCTGTGGGTCCCTCTTATAGCCTCTGTACTTCATGCCCTTGGAGATTTTTTTCAAATATTTTGGCATTTCATCTTTTCAAACGGAGTTCTGATAGCATGGATTCATCTCCCCATACAGTGACCAGATCCAGTACCTCCTGTTCGGTCCATGCTGGAGCTCTTTTGCGGTTCTGGAACTGCATGGTCACCTGTGCTGATTAGCTCGCCACGCTCGCCAAACAGGAAATGAAATTCAAAAGTTGGCGGGGCTTTTCCTGTCTACCTGGCCAGTGCATCTGAGTTGAGAGTGCTGTCCAGAGCAGTCACAATGGAGCACTCTGGGATAGCTCCCGGAGTCCAGTACCGTTGAATTGCGTCCACACTACCCCAAATTGGACCCAGGAAGGTCGATTTCAGCGCTAATACATTCGTCAGGAAGGAGTACAGAAACCGATTTTAAGAGCCCTTAAAGTAGGAAAAACTGGCTTTGTAGTGTGGACGGGTGCAGGGCTAAACTGATCTGATGCTGCTAAATCCGACCTAAACTCGTAGTGTAGACCAGGGCTTAGAGGTGCCCCACCATGTCAAGATCAAGATACCTTCGCAAAGCAGCTTGTATGAGGTAGTTTGAATGACTGCTGCTTGCAGGGCATCTGCATAGAGCTGGGAGCTGTGAACTCCAGAATTGTTCTCCCATTTCTGCCTCTGATTTGCTGTTTGTGGCCTTGGCCAAGTGGTGTGAGGACCTGCTTTCTTGAAGTGCTTTGTGCCCCAAAAAATCACTCTTACCTTCAGGACTCCATTTCCTCATCTGTAAAATGAGGGCATGCTTATCTGCCTTCTTCAGATCTGGAGCAGGATTGAGGATCAATGAGCGCGTGTGTGTGTGTGTGTGTGTGTGTGTGTGTGCGCGCTCAGAGCTGTCAGCAGTGGTGGTGTAGCTGTGTCAGTTCCAGGATACTAGAGAGACAAGGTGGGTGAAGTAAAATCTTTTATTGGAGCAACTTCTGTTCGTGAAAGAGACCAAGCTTTTGAGTTAGACAAAGCTCTTCTGAAAAAGAACTCTGTAGCTCAAATTGTCTCTTTCACCAACAGAAGTTGCCCCAATAAAAGATTTTATCTCACTACCTTTATGGTTAGTACTATCACTCCACCACATTCCCACATCCACAGCCTTTAGGGGGGCAGGGAAGGTGAAGTGTGGGGGGGACTTAAAATTCCTCCCTCCCACCAGGTTTTGAACCTTAAATCCGTAAAGAACTGGTTAAATGTAGTAAATTTCATTCCAATCTCCGCCTCTTTCCATGCTGCTCCCTGTGCATGGAAATATTATCCTGAGTGCTTTGGCTCTACCATTCATTCCTCCTATACACCTGCTACTTCCATGTTACTCACAAGTGAATTGTCCTATTGAAAATATATATAGGTGCATATAGTTTATACGCTTATACCAGAGGGTAGTAACCATGTAACCTTATTACTGTAACCCTTCTCTTTTCTCCCAGCCTCTTCCAGCCAAGCACAGGCAGGGCCACATCCCGCTGCACAGAGAGAAAGAGGTACACTCTGAGAAGGCTAAGATTAAGGGGCTTGCCACAACGCCCAGATGTCCACCCCCACTTGGAGTACAAACCCAAAATTATATGAAATTTGCTTCTTCTCTCAATGTGGAGAACCTCCCTCACCCCGCCCCTCCTGTTAGAAATCACACAAATTGGGTTATATTGTAAACCAGAAATACATGTAACCATTATAGTTAATAAATTTAAGTTCTCACCCGTAAATGTGATTCTAGTAATCTTCTTCACAGGACAGACGCCCTTCCAGACTGGGTTCAGTTCTTTCCCCCAGTTCAGTCTTGGTTGTTTCTTGCAGTCATCTTGGGTGGGGTAGCAGGGGAGAACTCACAACCTGGATTACCTCACTCCCCACGTCCTTTGTTTCCTAGTGTGACACTATCTCTTTCCCCCCACCCCACCCCCCTCCAGCTTCTGGTGAAAAAGTACAGAATTCGAGATGCGTTTCAGTATTGGGTGATGTGGTCACATGCCTCTATAGGGTCCCTGTAGCCATTCTTCACAGGCTGACCCACATGTTCGCAGGAAGACTAAGGTCTTTTACAGTCCATTGTCTCTTGCTGCTGGGCCATCACAGGCTTTTTCATCATTGTACATGAAGTGTTAGCAGGGGGTGTCACCCAAAGTAACACAGTTGAAATATAGATACGTAGTCAGTTTTCTTAATTTCAGATATAGACATGATACATGCATACAAATAGGATAATCATATTCAGTAAATCATAACCTATCCAACGATACCTTACAAGGCCCTTCTTGCTTAAAGTACATCTTAGTTATGTCATGCTCCTATCACAAGCATATTTTCATAAAGAATATGGAGTATAATGTCACGAGGGCTCTTCAGTGTGGCTGGGAAAAAGTATAACAGGATCCAATGGCTGAAAGTTGAAGCTAGACAAATTCTAACTGGAAATAAGGCACAAATTTTTAACAATCAGGGTAATTGATCGTTGGAACAACTTACCAACAATTGTAGTAGATTCTGCTTCAACAGAAAATTTGTAAATCAAGATTGGATGTCTTTCTAAAAGATATGCTCTAGTTCATGCACAGCAATTGGACTTGCAGATGGAATTAATTCAGGGCAGTCATATAGCCAGTTTTATGCAGGGGATCAGACTACACTACTACAGTGGTGCCTTCTGGCCGTCAGATCTGACTCTCTGGCTGCTGTCAGTGTGTTTAGCTGTGTGAAATGGTGACTGTGAATAAGTGTTAATAAATAAATAAGTTAATAAATTTGCTAGTCTCTAAGGTGCCACAAGTACTCCTTTTCTTTTTGAAAATACAGACTAACACGGCTGCTACTCTGAAACCTGTGAATAAGTGGGAGACTTTAGGCTACTGGGAGCCTGTCTACACTTGAAACACTACAGTGGCGCAGCTGCAGCTGCACTGCTATAGTTCTTCAGTGTAGACGCTACCCATGCCAACAGGAGAGTTCTCCTGTTGGTGTAGTTAGGGCACCCCTTCCCTCTCCCCTGACACCTCCCGCCCCTCCCCCCCCCCAAGAGGGAGTAGCTAAATTGATAGAAGAATTTTTCCAGAAACCTAGTCCTGTGTACACCAGAGATTTGGTTGGCTTAAATAATTGTTAAGAGGTGTGTGGATTTTTCACACCCCTGAGTGGTGTAGCTGGGTCAACCTAACTTTTGAGTGTAGATCAGTCCTAAAACTAGTGTAGACAAGATGTGGGATGGGGTTTAATGCTTTTTGAATTTTTGTGCAATGGATCTGTCACTCTCTTTTTTCCTTTTGTCTCCTTAGTCATGGGACATATTCTTTCGCAATGCCAATGCTGGAGCTGCTCCAGGTACTGCTTACCAAAGTCCCCCTCCACTGAGCACCAGCCTGTCTGCACTGACGCAAGCACGGTCCCTGGTTCAAGCACAGCCAAATGTAGATAAACTAGTGGATGACCATCTTGCAGTGCAATCTCTTATCAGGGCATATCAGGTAAGAACGCTTCTGTGTGGTGGTAGTGAATGGATACCAGTCTTCAGTTCAGGATTTGCTCCTTTTTAAAGATATGGGGCCTGATTCTTGACTGCCTGCAGCTTGTATAGTCATTGCCACTTGCCTTGCACTGGTGTCAATGCCTCCTAGATAAAGTGCAGCGTAATGGAGAATCAGCCCTGTTACTATTCAAGTTGTTGCCTTGAAATCACATGCAGAATTTTGGTGACTGGGTAAGCAACCTGCATGCTGTTACTTTTCTGAACTACTGGTGGAGCTAAACCTGTTACCCTTGGGTGCAGGAAAAGGCTTCCACTGTTCTGGCCGTTCTGTGTTGCATTTACATGGTAAGTATAGCTTAAGAATGTTTCCTTGCTGTTCTGTGTGTAAAACCTACCTCATTTTAACTGCAAGCCACTGATCTGTTGGCAAGGACGCATTAGCTGACACTTCCTAGATAATAGGAGAGCCAAAACCGTTGTTTTTACCCAAACAAATTATCACAGCTAAGCTAGTTATTAACCCCATCCTGGCAAAACAAGAGACATACCTTTGCCCATCCCTGACTGTTTGGTTGATGATTAGTTTCTAGAATTAACTTCTTAACAATAATGCATCTCCCACTTCATTCCTAGCTTAAAACCTGCTGCTGTGCAACAACTCTGTCTCCAGTGTTCCCAACATACTTCCAGGATTAATCCCTGATGCCTTAAAATAAAAATGCAGGATACATTTCTCATCTGCAGTTAGGAAGAGGCCATGCTGTCGCTGATTACTTAAATACGTTTAAATATGCTGGCTGAAACATCCAGATCAATACAAAGCTTGATGCCAAAAATCAACCTGTCAAGGGGAGCAGGCGTCCTGTCTTGGAGAGAACATCTATAAACTATGGAATCTATACTGCTTCCGATTTCCTTGCTGAGCTGTTTTTTTTTTTTTCTCAAGATGCTCTTAAATTTACTGTGTTTTGTGGTTTAGTAGTTTCCCATGCTGCTGCTGAGGGTGGTTCATATATTTTTTTTTTTAATTGTTCTCCATTTTGTCAGGCCTATGATCTTTATTGTGCACAAGTCTCACAATTTATACACTTCAAAAAGAAAGTAATCTCATCTGATCATCCCTTCAACTCCACACACATTGTACCATCCCCTTTATTAGCAGCCCCGTAGCAGGTTTGCAAAACTGCTAATTACCATTCAGAACTCTTTATTCTTAACTCTTGTCTCACCATCTCCCAGCTGCTGTCTGGCACTGCTGCTAAGGAAGAGCTCCCATGAGAAATTGGGATCACTCCAGGCATTGTAGGGGCCTGATCACATTTGGAACTGTTGCCTAGGAAACTGGGTCAAGCCTATTCTTTCATAAAGGCTAGGTTTGTTTTCCCAGCCCCTGAATGCAAACCTTGTTACCTGAACTGTCTCCCCACTGGGAGAGCTGAAATGAGCTCAGTTAATACAGCTGTTCCAGCAGGATCGCTGTTGAGAGACATTGTGGCGCCTCTACCCCTCCTGCTGCAGAGCTGAGTCTCTCCTCTGCAGGACTCTAGGCCTTGCATGCTCATGCAACAAGCGGTCAAGTTTGCAGTACTTAGCTCATACCCTGCTTGGTAATGCATAGGCACTGTTCTAGGCCAAAAGTCAGGCCATCGCCCAAGGTCAAGTTGAAATCTGCTGTAGATGGTCTTGGATCTCATCCCTGATTGTGTGGCAGAATCATCCACTTCACTCTACTTCCCTCAGTCCCAATGCTAATTTATGTTAGCAGCTAAACCCAATGTCTGCCCATTCTTGGTTTGTAGAATAAGCAGGCAAAGCAAAGAGAAAGATTCTTGGATTTTAGTTGTGTATACGTAGTCCAGCCTGAGGTTGTGGGTTTTGTTTTTTAAATCTGGTTACTGGTGAATATCAAATCCCCATTTCCTCCTTCTTTTTCCCCTCCCTGCCACAGCCTTGAAATGGTAGAATAAGAGTGTCCACACAGTGAGTTATACTGGTATAACTATTCTAGTAAAGTAGTGCCAGGATATCTTTCCCATGTAGAGAAGCCTGTAAAGAAAGGGCTACAGAGCCCGGCAGATAAAGCAGATGTTTGTGACATATGGCCTCTTTAAAAGCACCAGGCAATTACCATCTTAAAACCTGGATTGAATGCGAATATCTCCAGATTAATTATAGGGGAACAGTGACCCTACTCTGCTGAGTTTCGTAATGGCAGCAATGGTGGTTTACTTTCTAATCATACCAGTAGTTATGCATCTGATTAATTTTTGTAATGGTTGGTAGAGGCGTTTTGAGGCAGGAAAACAATCTGTCTTTGTATGATTGTAATGAAGGAAATAGTCATATGCCAGCAACTCAGGTGGAATTCCATACCTTGCTGCTCTCATGGCAGCCTACACGGTTCAGCATGTCTGCACTGCAGAGCTGCTTTGTGTTAAATGTAGAAGATAAAAGGAAACTAACTTCTCCCAGTTCCCACACTCATTCAGGGATTTGGGACATACTCACTGACTTGGTTTAGAATCCAGACAACTATCAAATCCATCTCCTGGTGCTCTGAGTTCTGAGCTGTTTGACAGCCGTAACCAGCCAAGCTGACCCTCCTCTGTTCAGTTTCCAAAGAACAGGATTTCTAGTATTGGAACCCCAGACCACTTGACATGCATGATTTGAGAAGCTGAACTGGTTGATCTAATGGGTGTCTCCATCTTTCAATTACAGGACAATCCTCATGGATTATCACAGGCCTGTTCAAAGGGTGGGGAGTGGGTCCCAGACTGGTGCAGGGGACCATTTTTCTTATTCTAATCCAAGACACTGTGGGGATTCATCAGCAGTAACTCTGGAGACGTCACATGATGCAGGTGCTCAGCGCTTTCTCAATGAGTTCCCCTAATTTCAAACACTAAATTATGGCTCCTCAGCGGATTAAACCACAGAAATCACTTCCTAAACCTCACTGGGATCCTTTACAGTACTAAGGCCTTGTTAGTGGCACAACTTGGATTTATAGACTTTGCCAATATAGCTACATCCCAGTTATATTCAGGAAAGGAAATTAACAATACCTTACAGCGGTATAGCTTTATCTGTATAACTGGGTCCACACTCGAGTGGGAGCTGCAAATATGATATCCTAACTTGCAGCTCAGAGTGGGAGCCGATCAGGAAGGGAGTCAAAATGTCTGCAAAATCCAGAGGCCTGGTCACCAAGATCAGGCAAGATACTGCCTTCAAATTGTAGTAAGCTTTCAGAAATCAAACTGTCTCTAGGCCCCCTAACTGAAACAGCAGGTCTGTTTCAAAATCAGCTGACACCAGTGGAATAAAGAACAGCAGTGTTTTAAGTCCCAGCAGGTTCTGGACAACAGTCTCCTAGCTGGAGGATAAAACTGTAGATATTGAAAATAGAAAATTGAAAATTAACTCAAAGTTTCATCAGTTGAGCGGGCAGTTGGTGGGAATGACCCCAATGGTTTGAGGGAAGAATTCATAACTCATTAGCAGGAAACTGTTTGGCATGAGACTTATTAAAACAACTAAGTTCTGATCTGGCATAGCATCTCTCATTGTGGGGCTAGGAAGCCAGGTCTCTCTGCATGTGTGAGCAATATCCAGATCAGAGCCCTCAGTAGCACTTTCCTGAGTTTGAGTGATATCTTCCCAAGCTTTTCTGATATCAGAAGCAGAACTCCTGAAGCTGTTTTTGAAGAATACCTAGCAACAATTCACATAAGTAGAAAACAACCCAAAGTCTGTAATAGATCAGAGATGGACTGAGAAACATCCTTTATCAAACCAATGTCTGCACAGCCTTTAGAATTTTCTCTGTCTGGGTGTCTATACTGTGCTCCTTGCTGTGGTATCTGAGTGCCTATACTTATTCCTTAACAGCCTAAAGCTCTTTAGAAAGATGAGGTCCGAAGCTGACTTGTAATATTGGCCTTTGACATCCTGCTTAGTCTGGAACTTGGTGTCAGTGGTAAGGTGGGGGCTCCGCTAGAATGAAAAAGACTAAACCATTTTGAGACTCGCCTTAGAACCATCCTCTGTGTTGGAAGCACTTTGCTATTTCAGTGCTGAAACTTGTTGAGTGGTTTAAGTCTTGTTCCTTGGTTCAGTCAATCACCTATGAAATGGAACTGATGTATCTGCCCAACTTCAGTCTTGGAGTATTACCAGCTGCTCTTCTGCTCCCAATCCATCCCGCAACTCCTTCTCTCTGGAATTATTGTTGCAATGCAACAGGACTATATTCTCTGCACTAACTAGTCATTCATATTTAAGCCTGCCAGCCAACTTGGCATTGGTCTGATCGCTCCCTGCCATTATTGATTTGGGAGCTGACTCTTAACATGCTATGGTGCTTACAGGTTTGTCATGGTTGAGTTCTTAAATTCTGAAAACTTGTATGATAACAAGTGCTTCTCCTGTACAGATCCAAGGTGGTGGTAGGTCTGTTCTTAACTTTGGGATCACTTCTCTGATCTCTGAGAATCTTTCATCGAAGAAGAAAATCTTTGCTTTGCCTGTATTGAATTTGACCCCCAGTGTTATAAATTTCTTCACTGTGGAGAAGGTGTTCTGCTGCATTCATAACCGTGGTTTCTTGTTTTTTATTGCTCCAGTAGTTAGACCTACAGCAGCAAGTCCAAAAAATATTCCAAAATATTTGAGGAATTCCCTTGTCCAAGCAATCTGCATAGCCATCTGTCTCTCTTGCATTTGATTCTGCATCAGTAGCTGTCTTTCCAGAACAATTGTAAAGTTCTTTTTCCTGCTCAGAACTCTGGACTATGGACTTATACTAATGGGAGCAGTCTAACCAAAGGACTGAGGACCTTCCAATGATTTGGAAGCAACCAGAGATTTGACTTAAGCCAGCAGTTTATTCCATCACTGCTACAAGCTTGAACCAAGAACTTTACAGTTGTTCTGGAAAGACAGCTACTGATGCAGAATCAAATGCGAGAGAGACGGATGGCTATGCAGATTGCTTGGACAAGGGAATTCCTCAAATATTTTGGAATATTTTTTGGACTTGCTGCTGTAGGTCTAACTACTGGAGCAATAAAAAACAAGAAACCAGGACTATTCATAACCATGTGAGCCTTCTGGGCTGCTATCTGCTGTTGAGCCGAGAAACTTCACACTGTACATGTTTTAAATATAAAACTAGGACATCCTATTGATCCAAGCAGAAACAAAATACGAACAACTTACCAAACCACAGAGCATGCAATAGGTCTACTTTCTTGTCTCCTAGCTACTGTGGGTTGAAAGCGAACCTTAGAATGTGATTGGGACCAAGAGGCTATTAATAGTGTTTCTCTTAGGCGTGTGTTCAGGTCATGCTTGTCAATCCCTTGACCTGTTGTTTAGGAAATGCTTTCAGAAATTATATGACAGAGCTCAAAAGTCCCTTTGCAGAACATGAAGACGTAAGCCCTTCCCCAAAGCGCTTACAGCCTAAGCAATTATAGAATATCAGGGTTGGAAGGGACCTCAGGAGGTCATCTAGTCCAACCCCCTGCTCAAAGCAGGACCAACACCAACTAAATCATCCCAGCCAGGGCTTTGGCAAGCCTGATCTTAAAAGCCTCTATGGAAGGAGATTCCACCACCTCCCTAGGTAACCCATTCCAGTGCTTCACCACCCTCCTAGTGAAAAAGTTTTTCCTAATATCCGACCTAAACCTCTCCCACTGCAATTTGAGACCCGTACTCCTTGTTCTGTCATCTGCTACCACTGAGAACAGTCTAGATCCATCCTCTTTGGAACCCCCTTTCAGGTAGTTGAAAGCAGCTATCAAATCCCCCCTCATTCTTCTTTGCTGCAGAGTAAACAATCCCAGTTCCCTCAGCTTCTCATAAGTCATGTGCTCCAGCCTCCTAATCATTTTTTTGCTCTCTGCTGGACTCTTTCCAGTTTTTCCACATCCTTCTTGTAGTGTGGGGCCCAAAACTGGACACGGTACTGCACAGGAGCCCTCACCAATGCCGAATAGAGGGGAACGATCACATCCCTCGATCTGCTGGCAGTTCCCCTACTTATATATCCCAAAATGCCATTGGTCTTCTTGGCAACAAGGGCACACTGTTGACTCGTATCCAGCTTCTCATCCACTGTAACCCCTCGGTCCTTTTCTGCAGATCTGCTGCCTAGCCACTCAGTCCCTAGTCTGTAGCAGTGCATGGGATTCTTCCTTCCTTCCTGGGACTCTGCACTTGTCCTTGTTGAACCTCATCAGATTTCTTTTGGCCCAATCGTTTAATTTGTCTAGGTCCCTCTGTATTCTATCTCTACCCTCCAGCGTATCTACCTCTCCTCCCAGTTTACTGTCATCTGCAAACTTGCTGAGGGTGCAGTCTACGCCAGCCTCCAGATCATTAATGAAGATATTGAACAAAACCGGCCCCAGAACCGACCTTTGGGCCACTCCACTTGATACCAGCTGCCAACTGAACATGTAGCCATTGATCACTACCCAGTGAGCCCGACGAACTAGCCAGCTTTCTATCCACCTTGAACACCATGAACACCCATGGAGATGGGTGTTCATGCTTCCTTTCCTTAACATCCCTTGCTACTGGAATCCTCAAAGAGCATTGCTGCTTTCTTGTCAACAGGCTGCTGCTACTTCTTCTAGGGGCCATGATGGTAGCCATCTACAGGTTGGAGAAGACAGGAGCTTTGTTGGTATTCTCCATGCAAGAGTAGTGCGGTCAAAAAGAAATCTTTCTTGAAATACCCACAGTCATATGTCATGGTGCTAATTTTGTGACAATACTGTTGCATTCCTTAATATCCCCTCCACAGTTTACTTTGATCTGTAAAATGGAGTTAATAATGGCTAATTCGGGGGGAGGGGTGGTGGCAGGAAGTTCTGGGGCCATGTTGATAAAACTTTGTATATTGTGTATACTCCATGTTGCTCTTTAACACAAGTTGTGATGTTTATGGGCAACTTTTTTATACATTTCATGCAATGGATCCCTTTTGTACAGTGGCTTTTCAGAAAGGGTGGAATGTGAAAATGTGTATGTCTCTTTTAATGAACTTGTTTAATAACTGATCTATGTTGTTGCTTCCAGGTCAGGGGTCACCACATTGCAAAGCTTGATCCTCTCGGCATTAGTTGTGTAAATTTTGATGATGCACCGGTAACTGTTTCTCCAAACGTTGGTGAGAATTATTCTGCAAATTAATTTGAATGTAATTTAACTTTTTTTTTATCCCTTCCCTTTTTTTTTTTTCTTTCTTTTTCTTTTCCCCTCTCCCTTTTTGGTATCCACTTTCCTTTCCATTCCTGGCCCATTTCATAGATTCGAGGGCATCATGTAGCACAGCTCGACCCACTGGGAATCTTGGATGCAGATCTGGACTCGTGCGTTCCAGCTGATATTATCACATCCTCAGACAAACTGGGTGAGGGCTTTGAGAGCAGTTAGTGCCGCATTGCTTGAGCTCCTCTCTCACTTTCACAGCTTTGTTGTAGATAGAACGCTTCACCAGGAAGAGGGGTCTTAAGTTTCCTTAGTAATGATCACACTCTAAATTTGTATCTGGTGAAACATTAGCTTCACCAGACGAGCAGCAGCGCACCAGTTCTTCTACTCCTTCTAGTTATCCTAGTGGACATGTATTGTGCCATGTGATAGATCTAGGAGCCATGTTCTCTCTCGTCTCCTATCAACATTTGTTAATTTCACATTGCAGTTGTAAGTGGACTGACTAGTCCATTGGTGCAAACAATTGCATTTCTGTGGAAGTGTAAAGTGATAGGAGGAGACAGGTTTCACGGAGATGGGTGTTCATGCTTCCTTTCCTTAGCATCCCTTGCTACTGGAATCCTCAAAAAGCATTGCTGTTTTCTCGTCAACAGGCTGCTGCTGCTTCTAGGGGCCATGATGGTAGCCCTCAGCAGGTTGGAGAAGACGGGCTCTTTGTTGGTATTCTCCATGCAAGAATAGTGCAGTCAAAAAGAAATCTCTCTTGAAATATCCACAGTCATATGTCATGGTGCTAATTTTGTGACAATGTTGTTGCATTCCTTAGTTCCTTGGCTTGCTGTGGGACTTTAAAACAAGTTGAATGCACAGTTTCAATTTTGACCAGTAATTATCTGCTAGTGATCATGACAAGGAAGCTTTGGAAAGCCTTCCCATATTAAGTAGAGAGGTTGAAAATACAGTGCTTTTGGTTGGAAGATGCATGTATGTTGCACAGATGACTGTGTGTGTTGTTCAGTACTTGAAATTCTATCCCAAAGGTGCTGAAATTCCAGTACCTCGCAACAGTCTCTAATTTTGATCTCTGTAATATGCTGCCATTCTTCTAGTCTAGATCATGATGGCTGAGCTCTCTGTCAACTTGCTGGTGCTTTCCAAGGGTTTATAAACCTGATTCTGTAAGCTCTCCTAAGCTGCATGCTTCTAACGTAGACTAGAGCAAGAGTAATGACCACTAATCCTGACATGGGTGAAACACCTGATCAGAATATATTGTGCATGTAAATGTATTTGATGATGTCTTGTCCAGCTACCAGTACAGGAACAGGAACATACTGCTGGAATCTATTCAGGAGTGTGCGAGGGGAAATAATTACAAAAATCCACTTGTTTAGCTTGGCTGAAGTATATAGGATTATTGAAGCAGTAGTTGCATTGTGGCTATGAAGGGCAGGTAATCCTGTGTACGATCATTCATTGTTCCTAGAGCTCTTGACACTTGGGTCCGATTTTTGTATTAAGGTTTATTGTTCACCATTCCTTCCCTTGTGGTGCAGTACAACTTTAAAACAAAGTCTTAGCTGGTGCTGATTCTGTCAGGGAGCAATAATGAGGGACTTGCTTTCAGACACCCAGATTCATCAAATGAGGGGAAACCTTCCACAATCTCAGCCCAATGTCCAGAAAATGCGTATCTAAATAGTTGTCTGGGTCTGTGCCACAAAGACCAGTGAACTCTGGGTGGAGCTAGTCCTGTGGCTGGAATCCCTTCACGTTGACGGCTTAGCCTGTCAGTTCCCAAGAGTCCAGATCCAGGAAAGAAGAGGAATGTTTAATCTGATGTCTGCTAACTGCATCACTGGAAATACCTGATGAGTATTTAAAATCATTTGGTGGCTCTCATTCTAGTCCTTTGCCCATGTTTGTGGAAGCAGGGGGGGTAAAGGTGGTTTTGAGCCACATCTTGTGCTCCCTGGATTTTGAGATTGTGTGGCACCCTGCACAGCCCCTCATGTAAATTAGAGCAGCCTCGTGCTGCTTTAATTTTAAGATCTACTTCCTGTAACTCCTGGAAAGCAAAGAATAGTCATAGTGAGTGTGTTATGGCCATGACTCCAATGCACCCCCTACAGCTGGGGGATGGCTGAGAGAAGGGGCAGTGTAGACCCTGACACCAGGGTGTACACCAGCTGTGGGGGCCTCTGTGCTCGGTATTCTCATGAGGTTGTTTCTGCCCTCTGAGGCCACTTTTATGCTGCCAAAGTGGCCTAAAGGGGAGTTAGTGTAGGTGAGAATTGGGCCCCATATCACAGCACTAAAAGGAAGAAACTTCTTGAGAACTAAATTAAATGTAACACTGAGCGGAGTACGGTTCTAATCTGGAAAATGCCTTGTGTTTAAAGGTATAGTAGATCTCTGTCTCACAGATTCAGTAATCATTTTTAGATGCAAAACTGTGTTTTTTTTTGTTGGAATTCTGCTCTTATTCTCAGCTCGCTGGCTTTGCAGCACTGACAGAAAACACATTTTAACTTGTTTAGTAACATTGTATTGATGTATGAGCTAGAATAGAGCTGGAGCTGAGCAGGCTGAAATCCTTTAAGGGAGAAATTGAGGGCCAGCGCAAAACCTATCTGTATGCACCAGTTTAAGACCTATCCTGAGACTTTAAGTGGTGTGTAGGCTATCTGCTGATTCTAGACCCTGACTAGACTTGGGAATATAGTAACATGTTTTCTAAACATACCACCCGAAATCACCAATTACTTTTGAAATCTTGATCTTAACATCTTTTCCCCCAATCTTTACTAAGATCAGTGTAAAAAGCTACATAGGATTTTCAACATTAGCAGGGTTACTGTTTACAGCATTTTCCCCATCCTGTCAAGGAAACAGTTGATGCATGAATTTGAAAGGGAACTTGTCATTAAATAGAAGATGGCTGTAAAATTCAGCCATGTGTGGAAAGATTCCTGATACGAGAAGTACAGCAGTACATCTGAGCATCCGGTTAAACACAGGTTGTTCTGCTCTGGCACAGTCCTCGCCAGGATCAAAGTGTTTGCTTCATTAAATAAAAAGAATTTAAAACTGGATGTCTTCCCCAAATGGGCATTGCAAGATCTAAAAGCAGGAGCAATGCTGTGGACAGTGGAAAGGCTGTAGGAACACCTGATGGGTCAACAAACATAAGAGAAAAGTAAACACTAGCACAGGTGTTTGCTGAAGAGTTCCTGCATTCTGTCAAAGTCTGTGTCAAGTAAAATCCTAACATTGTTAAAGAACAAGATAGGAAGCCAGTAAGAATGTTGTAGAACTTTGTCTTTGAGTGTCTCAGCTTTCCCTGCTTCAGTTAAAACTCATTGTGGAGGAATCTAATCTCTCAGGAAGTTCTAAATGAAATTAGCTGGCTTAGCTGTGAGCAGATGTGCATCAGCTTAAGACTCCAAAGGAAGAAAGTGTCTTAGTAGCAGGTATAGTCTAGTTATGCTTGAGGGAACAGACTTTCAGAAGACTGCTTTGCCCCCAGTAGCTAAACTGGAGTGTGTTTGAAAAGCTGGTCGCTTCATTTAGGAGCCAAAGGCCTTATCTAAACACACAAGATGTACTGCTTTAACTATGCCAATATAACAGGTTTCAGAGTAGCAGCCGTGTTAGTCTGTATTTGCAAAAAAGAAAAGGAGTACTTGTGGCACCTTAGAGACTAACAAATTTATTTGAGCATAAGCTTTCATGAGCTACAGCTCACTTCATCGGATGCATTCGGTGGAAAATACAGTGGGGACACACAGCCCTGGCCTATTGGATCAGATTTTGAAAAGGCAAGCTAAAAGGCTGTTGTGCAGTCAGTGTTTTTAAAGCTTTTAAAAAAAAAAAAAAAAAAGGTGGTGACTGACAAAAACATGCAACTGATCTGCCAGCTATGCAGCTTTGCTTACTCTCTGTTCCCTAAATTAGTCCCACCCCTTGGGGCTGCCACTACCCAGCAAGTAAACAGTTGTAGTGGTTGGACTTCATAAGAAGCAGGATAAAACAAGATGTTTTCCAGATGCCAAAGAGCACAGTCAGAAAGCAATAATTTCCCCTTCTTCAGACTTCTCTGCTATAAACAGAGGAGAGGTACTAAAAACAGAATAATTCTGTCGCAAATGGTGGGAGAAGAGGAACACCTGATCCTCTACCTAAGCAGAAAGCTTCTCCCAAGAGAACAGAAATACGCAGTAGTCGAGAGAGAATGCCTTGCTGTCAAATGGGCTATGGAGACACTGCGTTATTATCTTAGGCTGGCAGTTTACTCTTGTGACGGACCATGCACCCCTCCAGTGGATGCAGCGGAATAAGGAAAAGAATGCAAGGGTCACCAGGTAGTTCTTATCCCTCCAATCATTCCAGTTCCGCATACGGTGCAGGCCTGGATGCCACCATGGCAACGCTGATGGTCTGTCACGAGCATACTGCCTGGCGTCCCAAGTTGCCCAACTCCATGGTGTTGAGCAGAGGGGGGGGACATGTGACTGGGCAAGGCCAGATGGCTATAGAAAAGTAATGGGAGATAGATAGATATTAGCTCCAGGCTAAACAAATCCCTGGTACCAGGTTAAGTGAAATGGAAGCTGCTCCAGGTCAATTAAGACACCTGGGGCCAATTAAGAACTTTCCAGAATGCAGGGAGAATGCTATGTTGATTGGGACACCTGAAGCCAATCAGGGGCTGGCTGAACTAGTTAAAAGTTCCCAGTCACTCAGGTGGGGGTGCATGTCAGGAGCTGTGGGAAGAAGTTGCGCGGTTGGAGAGGCTGAGCAGTACACACCATATCAGGCACAAGGAAGGAGGCCCTGAGGTAAGGGTGAAGTGGAGCTTGAGGAAGTGAGGGCTGCTGTGGGGGAAGTAGCCCAGGGAATTGTACATGTCATGTTTCTAAAAGGTCAGCTACCATAGCTGATACTATTAGGGTCCGTGGGCTGGAGCCCGGAGTAGAGGGTGGGCCCGGGCTCCCTCCCCCCACCCACCCCTTTGCCCCCTGTTTAATCACTGAGACTGGGAGACAGAGACTGTGCAAGGGAGGATAACTTCTCCTCACCTCCCTCGCTGTCTTATGATGAAATTGGCTCAGTAGACTGTGACCCTTGTCTCTAGAGAAAGAAGGGTGACGTGGAGGGTCACAGTGAGCCTCTGAGGCTAGCGAAATCCGCCAGGAAACGTGGGACCCACGGAGGCAAGGACAGAGCTTTGTCACATGAGGTATCCCTCGCTGCTCCTCCTCTCTTCCAGGAGTGAGAATCTGTGAGCCTCATTCTCATCTCTCTTACAGCGGTGTAAATCACTGAAATGGGTCAGGGAGAGGAGAATAGGGGTCTGTGTGTCTCTTGGTTTAATGCCTCTTGTGGGGGAGGGATAGCTCAGTGGTTTGAGCATTGGCCTGCTAAACCCAGGGTTGTAATTTCAATCCTTGAGGGGGCTATTTAGGGATCTGGGGCAAAAATTGGGGATTGGTCCTGCTTTGAGCAGGGGGTTAGACTAGATGACCTCCTGAGATCCAGCCCTGATATTCTATGATTCTATGAATGCCTTTCCCTATGTATGCCTTACATGACAGGATGATGTAGGACTGAGAAACTGAATCCTTCAAATTTAGTGTTATCATTCATCTAAATCCCAATTTCAGCACTGGTACCCCCATGGCCTTAGACAAAGACACCTATGCCTCCATTTCCTAGTCTGGAGGTAATACTTGCCTAGCATTCAGGACTGCTGGGACCTATATACTGTTGGTAAAGTGCTTTGACTGTGGGGAAATGATATACTAGTGTCAGGCGGTCATGTACTATTATTCTTGCCATTGGGGGGCAGTTAGCAGACCTCTCTGCCAGTGCTGTTCACTGGTTGGTAGCTCAGGGACCATTAGAGGGAGGAGGAACACCTAGGCCTTCTCTTACAACTTTATCTTTGCATACTTTGAGTCAGCAGCAAGACAAGTACAAATATTCTGGCCACTGGTCTGGGATCTGCAGTAGCCTGTTTATCACATATGAAGCTAATTTCTAAGCAAATCCTGCTTGTTTTTAATGTTAAAATGGTTTCCTGAGACTTGGGTTGCAGTTAACAAGCAGAATGGTTAGTTGCTCAATGATTTTATTTGTCCTAGTGACACAACCTGTCCATGCAGTGAAATACATGGAGATCAGCTTTAGTAAAAGTTCTGCAGCTAATAGCTTGGGTACAAGATACTGTTGGGTGTATGCTGTAATTAAGAGGGGAGTAGCAAAGAGCCAGTTTCCAAAACTTGATCTCTTGATTTTCAAATGGTTTTTATTTAGCAATTTGCTATTATCTCTGCTCCTTCAGAAACTCCTTTTGACTTAAACAACATGAGCCCATTCATGCCGAGAAATGTGTAAGAGTATTGAAGCCTGTGTGAGAAGAAGGTTGAGGTTGGGATCTCCAGAAAGACTTAAGCACCCAGTTTCTCTGGAATGTTAGTGGGATGTGGGTGCTGAACTTCCTTATTTTCCTTTGAAAATTCCAGCCTAACTCGCTGCTGCCAGTAATGGATCTGATGGACAGTGATACAAAGAGAGCCATGTTAGCTGTTAAAACCCAAGGTGTACCTTGAGTCTTCGCAGCAGATTCCACCCTATGCTAGATGCCGGGGGGGGAACATATTGAAATCAAGGTACAGCAAGTTTCAGAGTAGCAGCCGTGTTAGTCTGTATTCGCAAAAAAAAAAAGAGTACTTGTGGCACCTTAGAGACTAACAAAGTTATTTGAGCATAAGCTTTCGTGAGCTACAGCTCACTTCATACACAGAGTCTGAATGCATCCGATGAAGTGAGCTGTAGCTCACAAAAGCTTATGCTCAAATTTGTTAGTCTCTAAGGTGCCACAAGTACTCATTTTTTTTTTTTTTTTTTTTTTTTTTAAGGTACTGCAAGTGAGCCAGCCAGCCTGTTTGGGCCTCTGGATGGGTTGTTGGGCACATTCATCAGTGGTACTTGTGGCCCTGTTGTGCCTTCCTGTTCAAAATCTAGCCCCAAGAAGCTCAACAAGCAGGTTATTTCCCAAACCCAGATTGATCTTCTGTGTTGCTTATGTGATCACTGGGCAGCATACAGGATTATTTGTAACCAGAGGCTTCCAAATGTGAAAATCTCATTCCACAAGCCAGTAAATTTCAGTAGCACGTTGATCAGATCCAGTCCAGCCTAGATCTTGTATATGGAAGTGCACTGCTTCCTTTCTCACCAAGATAGCTGTGGACTTGGCCATATTCCCTGCTGCAGAGGTGCCCAGAGTATAATCTGCTAAGAGCTGGCTGCTCATCTGTTGCTGGCTCTCCTCCTTTCCGGCTGCTAAAATGTCATTAAGACAGCTAAAAACGCACTGCATACTTCACTGTTCTCCATGTAAACAATTGCCTAGGGCCATTGTGGAGCAGCCAAAGGGAGAAGTGTCTCAGATGTGGTCCATGCTATGAAAGTGGTTGAGCCCCCAATCTTTCTAACCCTCAAATGGAGCTTTGGCACTGCTAACAGCTGTAGCCCATCCTGTGCAGGAGTCCAGTGTGTTGACTGTCTGTGTCCCCAGCATGTCTGACTCCATCCAGCATGCTTACAGCCAGTGTCAGAAATGACAAAGCATTTTGCATGTGTGGCTCTCCATTAAATGAGCAAGCCATTAATAGCATTTAGACACCGGGCAGACTTGAGTCAGTGCAAAGACTGTGATCAGAACGACATCCCCATAAGGACAGGTGTGCATCCCTGCATCTGTAAGCGTGCAGAGAACCTGTTCTCCTCTCTGTGCCTTGAACTGATGTTGCAGAGGCAGCTGCACTGCAGCCCTACATCCAGTTTCCTTGTAGCTGAATGCTGTCAGCAAATCCATCGTTGCTCTTTAAGGGTGACCTTGAAAATCATATCTCCCACCAGCAGCAATTGATTGGAGGAGTTGAGGCATTCAAAACACTGGCATTTGCAGAACAATTCCTAGCTTGATAAAGGTTTCAGAGTAGCAGCCGTGTTAGTCTGTATTCGCAAAAAGAAAAGGAGTACCGGTGGCACCTTAGAGACTAACAAATTTATTAGAGCATAAGCTTTCGTGAGCTACAGCTCCGGATGCATCCGATGAAGTGAGCTGTAGCTCACGAAAGCTTATGCTCTAATAAATTTGTTAGTCTCTAAGGTGCCACCGGTACTCCTTTTCTTTTAGCTTGATAAACTAGCTGTGAAGAAAGGACAGGGTCTCGTGTTCAGCATCTGGAACGCCTGTGTATGATACCTCCCCATAAGGCTTTATGCTGCTACAACGACTTTTAACAGATTTCCAGAGCTTTGTCAGACTCCTGGCTGCTGTTACATGCCAATATACTGTAATCTTCTCATGTGCATGTTTCGTTTAGGGGAACAATAAGAGGAGATCTCAAACCATGCAGCGCAATTGCTCCCCGGTGTCAGTGACACCCTTCACTCTCACCTGCACCCTCTTTGCGGCTGGCTTTCTGAAGGATTTCATCGTGGATCTCTTCCCCAGTATAATGCATAGTCATCCCCCATACTAAGCCTTCTCTCCTACAGTGGTTTTGACCATATTTGAATACTTTTTTTTTTTTAAACTTGTGCTTTCCATGACTTCTCTTCACAGTTCTGGTTTTACTAACTTTGACTGCATCTCTCTGTCTTCTCCCTTCTGCATCCCACCTTTCCCTCCCCTCCCAGATCTTGCAGTGTTCAAGGAGCGGCTGAGATTGCTAACAGTAGGAGGTATGCAAATAATGAGCCTTTAACCCTTCTGGAGTTCAGGACTCTCTTTGAATAGGTTATTCTGGGCATGTGCAGAGCGGGTAAAGTTACAAAACCCTCCCATGTTTCATCAACAGTGTCAAGTGTTTTGTATCATTTTTTAATGTCTCTCTCTGAATAACAGTGCCTGAGCTAAATGCTTGGTTAGTGATGCTGCCAACGTGCATAGGCTTATTTTAACCCTGAGTTTTTCAGGTGCTTTTCATATTGTCCACTTGCATGCCTGGCTTTCCAGAAATCCTATTTCGTTGTGCTCAGTCATTGTCTGGTATCCTGATGTCTTCTAGAGCCTAGAACCTGTTTTGAACTGGCATAATAGTTGGGTAGCTTTCAATGCACCTGCCTTCCTTTGACCAGATGACATTCATATTACTAGGTCCACTTTGCTTTCATCTGAATCGTTATTGTGCATGGAGGCCAATTTTCCCTGTTGGGCACCTAAAGTCAGGCCCTTCTCTGTTTCAGCCTCTAAACAGTTAGTCTGTCAGAGGTGCTGAGCATCTGTGTTGCCATTGACTTCCATATGCTCAGCACATTTGAAAAATCAAGCACCTAAAGAAACGGCCTAACTTTCAGGCATCCAAGCTGTCGAATTTTGGGCCAGTGTTTTAAAGAGGTGATCTCTGTGTTAGAATAAAATGGCCCCTGTATAGCGAATAAATAGAAAGGTTAGGGAGAGCCCGACCACACTGTACTGCCATTGGACCACATCTGTGTCCTTCTTCATAGTCCTGTTCTACAGGTTACATGCGGTGATATGGAGAAGTATGGGAGTGGATAGCAAAGGAATTTGTCCCAGCTGTGTGGGCTGGGAACAGCGCACAATCAGATGTGCCCTCTTACAGACTGATTATATTCCTTTTTCCTGCTCTCACTAGATCGTTGAATCTCGCCCTCCTGACTTGCATCTGACCTAGAACTAAATTGCCTATGTGCGAACTCTGCCCCTAATCCACACCCAGTTATATAAATAGATCTCTGGGTTTCTATAAATACCAACATTAATCAAAAAGCTGGAGTGTAGCAAGTGAGCAGAGAAACAAAGGTCTGAAAACAACCCTGAACGTTGATCCTAGTGTTTACGTAGCCACCATAAAATTAAAATTTAAAGCAAAAAGTCAAGGGAAGCTCAGAAACCTGAATCTGTAACTGCAGTCCCATTGTTCCCAGGTGTCCTCAAGCTTAGCATATCCCTTCTAGAGAGGAGGATGAAGGAGTGGGTGAGCCACCACCTTGCAAAGAGCAAGAGGAGGCAACCAGCCTGCACACACCTAGCAGCTGTCTGGGAAACCTTAAGGAATGCTTCTCTATCTCCTGGGTCTATAGTTCACTCTCCTCTCTTGCTAGTGTCCTGTTGGGTTCTGGGATGTGGGCGGGGGCAAGCCTGCCCACAGCTAAAGGCCTCTCTCCCAGCCTATGGGGAGCCTCCCTTGCCAGTGTGGCGGACAGGCTTGGAGGGCCCCAGCCTAATACCAAACAGTTTAGAAATGGCAGGTGGCTTTTCAGAAAACTCATTAGCATTAAGCAGCCGCTTCCTTCTTGAGGCCACATTTCTGCCGAAACTCAACCATGGCCATGCTGCCTTATCAGCTCAGGGCAGTGTATCACTTTCCTGCTGTCTGTGCTTTTTTAGTACTGCTGCTGGAGTAGAACTGAAATCCTATGTCCATCGCCCTGGCCTAATTCCTACTGCCTTTTAGGACTTGACTAAATGGGGAAATTGTTCCAGAATAAGGTAAGGTGTGAATTTAAAGCACTATAGGTATTGTGGAATAAGTGTCCACTGTGGGAGTTATTCTGATCAATTTCCTCATGTAGATTTCCCATTACATATCCTTACTGCCGTTAATCTAGTCACTAACTCAGCGTCCCTGAGGCTCTCAGCATTTTCTTTGGCATCAGAAAACCCCCAGCCTAGGACTGTTCAGGTGGCTGCCTGCTAGTCATGGAGAAGGCACTCTGTGCAGTGTAGTCCCATCTCCTACCCAGTGGTCTTGCTGCATCTCTCACACAGGCTGTTTTGGCTTCACCCAAGTGTGTGTAATTTATATATAAACAGCTTCACTTAAATTGTGTTTAATTGCTCAACACAGCCAAAAGCAAAGGCTGAGTTGAGCAGTTGCTGGGCAAGCAATAAGTGATAGAGGAGGTAAAGAGACCAACTCTTTTTATGCTTATGGAGCCAGATTCTGCCCTTTACTCCCTTTGAAGGCAGTGGGCTCAATTATACCCCAGAGCAGGGGTGGGCAAACTCTTTGGCCCGAGGGCCACATCTGGGTGGGGAAATTATATGCAGGGCCATGAATGTAGGGCTGGGGCAGGGAGTTGGGGTGTGGGAGGGGGGTGCTGTGTGCAGGAAGTGGCTCAGGGTAAGGGGTTGGGGTGCAGGAGGGGGTGCGGAGTGCAGCAGGGGGCTCAGGGCAGGGGGTTAGATGCAGGAGGGGTGTGGCGGGGGGTCAGAGAAGGGGGTTGGGGTGCGGGCTCTGGCCCAGCACTGCTTACCTCGAGCGGCTCCGGGGTGGCAGTGGTGTGCAGTGGGACTAAGGCAGTCTCCCTGCCTGCCCTGGCTCTGCGCCGCTCCCGGAAGTGGCCAGTATAACTGGGAGTGGGCAGGGGAGGCAGGCGGCTCCACTATACGCTGCCCTCACCTGCAGGTACCACCCCCAGAGCTCCCATTAGCTGCGGTTCCCCAGTCCTGGCCAATGGGGGCTGCAGGGGACGGTGCCTGCATGTGAGGGTAGCGCATGGAGCTCTCTGCCCCTCTCCTCCCCCTTGGGGGGGGCACAGGTTGTGCCAGCCGCTTCTGGGAGCGGAAATCCCACGGGCCTGATCGAAAGCCTGGATGGGCCGGATTTGGCCTGTGGGCTGTAGTTTGCCCTCCTCTGCCCCAGAGGTATAAAATCCTATTGTGGATAGGAGGCAGCACAAACCACTTGTCACTGCAGTTCAGCTGGAGGCCCTGATCTAGCCAGCTTGGCCTGGACAGACAAGAGCATCTTGGAGACACATTGAATGCAGTGCACATGCCAGCAGCAGGACTCTGGAACTCCAGTGAGACCAGCTGCTCCTTCACCCCCACAGAGAGTGGCTGTCACTTTGCTCATCACTTGCCCACTCCCAGGATGACTCACCTGTGGTACTTCAGTGGGCATTTCCCTGCACTATTGCAACTCAGCAGTGCTGTGATTTGAGCATTAGAAAAGCCAAGAAGACAGACCAGGAAGTTGCCATGGTCAGGTCCCCGCCCCGTGGAGACTCCACTCTAGCCGATTGGATGTATAGTCATCTAATTGAGGCTTTAACTGCAGGCTTAAATTTGTGTTACTAAAGTTGCACCCTCCCCCCAAGGCAGGAAATTCTAAACAGCACCCATATTTGTAACGTCGTGTATTGTGGCCTCATGTAGCACAGCACGGACAGTGTGGGGAATGTAGGGACTGCGTAATACTGAGTTGAGACTTTAGAGGGCCTAGACTGTAGACCCAGAGGAGGTCACACACATTCAAAGACAGGAGTGTTGATAAGAGCAATGATGACTTTTCTGTGTCATTCAGGCTTTGGCCACTTCATGGAAAGTATATGCTGCCATGTGATCACTAACCCTTCCTGTGGAAGGCACTAGTCACTTTGTAAATGTATATTTAGTCACCCAGTAACAATTTTACTCCATGATCTTACCCATCCGTTTGGTTTCATCCTGCCAACCTGTGTGGCAGGATTCCAGAGTTGTCACTGTTATGGCACATGGCTACTCATCCCCATATGAGTGCAGAGGAGCTGCAGTGACTGCACAGATGCAAGTGGGACGGCCTGGGCTGGGTTAAACCCTATATCATAGCTAAGCAGATTTTTCAGCACCAAAAGAGAACAAATCCTGTTTGTTTGCTTTTACTAGTTCATCACACTTCTAGTTATTAGGTAAGTGTGGCCTAATGGTTGGAACAGGGGACTGGAGGGTCAGGATTCCAGGGTCCTGTTCCCAGCTCTGCCACTGACTTGCTAGGTTATGAAAGGAAAGTCCTTTTCAGTTCCTCAGTTTCTCTGTCTCAAACATTTTGACCTACCTCACAGAGGTTGAGGTTTCATGTTTGTCACTCATTTTTTAGTTCCACTGAGGTGCTATAGGGCAGGATAGTAACTATTGAACATCAACAGGAAGGTTATTTTTATGGATTTAAAAATACCTCCTTCACAACTTAAAACTTCCTGTCCAGAGTTCCAGCTTAGTTCTGTGGCCCATTTATGCCCTCTAAAAAAGGGCTTGACAGTATAAAAGCTAATGGGCACATGTCTGTAATTAGCTATGCTAATTATCTGCCTGTTTTACTGGTGCCCTCAAATGATGTTAAACGACCTTCAAATACATTCATGCCAATACATCATCCCTGATTAAATTGCTCCATTAGTGCTCACTTTTAAATTCACGTACACAGAGGTCCTTCCACTTTCAAAAGTGGGCACTGAAAGGTGCTCTGATAGAGGGAGCCCTAAAAGGCCATTAACATAGAGTGACCTTGTCTAGATGTGACTTGGCAGCTGAGAATGGAGACAAACCACTGCATGGACACAGGATGGCTCCTATCAGTGGACTCCAGTTACCGCAGGCAGGTCAGGGACTCTCTCTGCCCAGAGGAGCTATTGCTAGTCCAAAAATATGGAATGAAAATAGAATTTCTTAGATCTCTCTCTGCTTTGAAACTAGATACAAGGAGCAGGGTTGAGTTGCATGTAAATAAGGATGTGTATACTAGCCAAACACTCCCATCTATCTGCTTGCTTCTAAAAGGAGATGATCTTCTGCTCAGAGAGACCGTTGTAATGGTGTTTAAATTGTAATCCTGTGGGCCAGCGTACAGCTTTGGTAACATCTGGGGGAGGTTGGTGGGAAAGAAACCTCATGGCACAATTGGCCTGTTGGTAGAGGGGGAATGGCACATATAGGGCCATATTGGTAACATCTCTGGTTATCATTGGCGTACAGGTTAATCATTAAGGGATTGCCTCTGGTAATGGGATGTTGCATAGGCATTTCTGCCCTGTTCTGAGCCCCTCACCTCCCCCTTCCCAGTTCTTTGCTTTGAGCCTTGTATTTGAGTCCCATTTCGTTACAGACTGTTAATTTATTTTAAGCTGAAACTTCCCATTTACTATGCTGAAGGCTTCAGCATTGCCCCCTCAGATACACCACACCCACCACGTTTTGGTAAGAACCTGCCCACCACAGGGGAAAACAAAGAGCTCCAAGAGTGGCCAAGTTTAAACTCATAGGCCTGAACAGGCTAACGGGGCCATCTCTTGGGAAGAGTAGCAAAACCCGCCTGCCTGCCTGCAAAGAGGGCTTTGCTCAAAGCACGTGGGTCCCATTTATTGTAAAATACTTCTCTCCCCTGCGTGAGCTATTCAGAAGAGTCCACTGCAGAATCCTGAAACTGATGCAGCTTTCTTTATCTTGCTTTCCTTCCTTATTTTTTATTGTTTTGGGTCGGTCCATTTAACCTTTTTGTTTTCTGCTTCAACTTTGTTTTGTTAATTCCAAACGTGGTGAAATCTGTTTGCTCAATGACTCTGGCCAATCCTCTGTTTTTTCTTCTCTCACCTATATTATATTCCTAAAATGTATTTTGTATATGTGGGACTCCAATCCTTCTCAATTCAACACTCAATTTAATTACCAATTTATATGCATATATATTGCTTTGTTTTATTTGTATCCTGGTGTTGCCTGCGTGCCTTTTGTAATAACCTTTTTGTTCTGTGCTCGCGTGTCTGTTTAATTACTGCTTGGTTATTTATTCACACAAACCTCCTTCATGCTTACTTTTTTTTTTGTGCTGCTTTTTTGTCATCCTCCCCACAACCCTGGTTCCTGTGTGACTGTCCATGTCCGAAACACGCCCCCCCCCCTCTCTCTCTCTCTCTCCTGCTTTGGCTTGTCCTCCCATGAAAATCCTGCAGGGTTTTATGGACTTGATGAATCGGATCTCGACAAGGTCTTCCACTTGCCCACGACCACTTTCATTGGAGGCAATGAGTCAGCTCTTCCACTCCGCGAGATCATCCGCCGCCTGGAGGTAAGACAAGTGCAGGGGAATTGCACAGCTTTCAGAAAACTACGCTGTTCCATTTGGTTCCCAATTCGGGATCTTTATAGGGAGACTTAATAATAAAACTCTGAATGCCACTTCCCCCTGCCTCACCAGAGATCAGGATTCTCTGTTCTCCTTTCCTTCACTACTCATATTCGGCACTTAACATGGCACTCTTCATCCATGGATCTCCGAACTCTTCACAGCAATAGGAAGCGCTGTTGTTCCCATTTTACAGCTGGAGAAAAAGGCCATGAGAGATTGCGATATGCCCAAGATCACACAGTTCTTATTACCAATCCAGAGGCCCAGTATTACCAACCCCAAGTGTTCAGATTTCATAAGTGGGATCCCTCCTCAAGAATAATGAGATCTTAATAAAAATACTCCCAAATTTATTATTTGCCTTCTGGATTTTGAGCCTTTAGGCTCACATTTTCTAGTCACACACTGCGATCATGAGGGAATAGAAACTTGTTTTCCACTTATGAAAGCTGAGATTCTCCCATCATCACAAGACTCCAGGAGCTGGGAATTCAAGAAAAAAACTAGATCTCATACGACTCATAAATATTATGAGAGTTAGTAACACTGAGAGCCTGATCCACTGCAGACATCCCCAAAACAGTACTGAAAGCAGGAGAATGTCACTCCCAACTCTGCACTCCATCCAATATAACAGTGGATGGAGGAAGCGGCTGGGACCTGTAACTCAAGGCTTGGCAGGGAGAAAGCTTTCTGGCCCATGGTAGACATTTGTAGTACTCCTCTCTTCCAGCAGCCATGTTATGTATCTGGAAGGCTCAGTGCCTCAGTCTAGGATTGCAGCAAATCTTTCCAACTCATAGTTGTGCTCTCATGCCAGGAGTTGGATCTCGGGAACTGGTGCTACAGAGCAGTGGGGTACTGTCATAAGTAACTTGTGCACCCTTCTGCCTCATCCAAGGAGCCACTATAGGGAGAATGGGAGCCAGATGCTTGTTAGGATGGTGGGTGCTAAAGCCACTGGATATCTGCGGCTGGAGGAGTGAGGTGATTGCCAAAGTCAGCCTGCTGTTACGGGGTGGGCAGGCACAAGGAGGGAGAGCTGGGCACAGATTCGAACAGATTCACTAAGGAGTTGAGATGGGGGGAAGAGCAGCCCTGGCACAAGCAGATGCCTTCCTCTGTTAGTGGTTGGAGCATGTACCCTTGGCCTGCCGCTCTTGCGGTAAGAAGGGAGCAGGTGCTGCTGATCATGCCTCCAATGAAGGAAGTAGGGCAAGGAGCCAGGTACTCAGGTACTGTCACTTCTTTGTGGCTCGCAATCTCAAATACAGTACATTTTCTCGGTAAGATGCATCTAGTCCAGGGGTGGGCAAACTTTTTGGCCCAAGGGCCACATCAGGGTTGCGAAACGGTATGGAGGGCCAGGTAGGGAAGGCTGCGTCTCCGAAAACAGCCTGGCCCCCTCCCACTATCTGCCCCTCCCACTTCCCACCCGTCCAACCCCCCTGCTCCTTGTCCCCTAACCACCCTCGGGACCCCACCCCCTATCTAAGCCCCCCTGCTCCTTGTCCCCTGACTGCCCCGACCCCTGTCCACTGACTGCCCCCTCCTGAGACCCCCGTCCCTAACTGCCCTCCCAGACCCCACCCCCTATCCAGCCCTCCCTGTCTTCTGACCGCCCCCTATCCCCTGACTGCCCTTCGGAACCTTCTCCCTCCCCCCCACTCCCTTACCATGCTGCTCAGAGCGGCCGCACAGGCTTGTTGGAAAGTCTGGGAGGTGAGCAGGTGCAAGCTGCGCTTCTCGCGCTGTGGCGTGGCTGCGGGGGAGGGGGGACAACAGGGGAGGGGCTGGGGGTGAGCCTCCCCAGCCGGGAGCTCAGGGGCCAGGCAGGACAGTCCCACAGGCTGTAGTTTGCCCACCTCTGATCTAGTCTGAAACCATCAGCACAGCTTAAACAAAATAGGCCAAGCCATAGTCTCTTCATACCATCAACATCAAGTCCTGACTTCTGGTCCTATGTGCTAACATTAAGGACCAGATTTCCAAGAAAGCTGAATGCATTAGATCCTAAGCAATCGTGACAATCTGGCTCCTTATAACTTGTGCCTCAGCATGCCCTTCTCAGCTTGTCAGGCAAGTTCTTGTTCGAGGTAACTCCCTAACATGCACTGTGCTATTGACAATGCATCACCCACACAACCCCTTGTGGCTATGCCTGTGCCTTCTGCAGAATTCCTCTGTTCTGTAAGAATGGACTAACCAGCTCCCTGGAGCCACTCTATGGCTGATACAATCTCTGCATCTTAGTGCAATGCTGGGGAATAGCTTGTGAGAGGAGTCAGCAGTCTGTAGCAGGGCTGGATTTCACAAAACACTGGCAGGCCTCTACGCTTTCTGATGTGCCAACATGCTCTGGTGTTAGGGGGATTCAGGAGGCCATTCTAGTACTGCTTGGGCCTTCTCTGCCATTTGCAGGGCTCCTTGAATTCTGAACGAGGAGCCCATGCTACATGCGGTGACAGGCATTTATTACATTTTATACCCTGCAGGGCAAAAGTGCCTTAAATCTCCTGCTTTACCTTGTGTTCCTCTTTCTTGTGTTTAAATAGATGGCTTACTGCCAGCACGTTGGTGTGGAGTTCATGTTTATCAATGACCTGGAACAATGTCAGTGGATACGGCGGAAATTTGAGACTCCAGGAATCATGCAGTTCACCACTGATGAGAAACGCACCCTACTGGCAAGGCTAGTGCGCTCAACAAGGTATTCTCCCTATCTTTGGTGTCCCTCTGGTGCCGTCTGGATGGGGTGGTTCGGTGATGTCTTGCGGAGCTCTTAGTACCACTGATTTGCCTGTGGTACTTGTCCAGCCCCGTCACCTATGTAACTGAAACTATTACTCTTTTTAATGTATTTATCTCACAATACCCTGTTATACAGTTGAGGCACAGACAGACTACAGGACTTTCCCAAGTCTGTAGCAGAGCAGGGACTTGAATTCAGGGTTCCTGAGTCCCAGGCTAGAGCCCTGACCACTGGCCCTCCTGCCTCTGGAGGTCCTTTGTGAGGCCTATCAGTCAACTTGTGTTGACCCAAAAATTGTGGCTTTAAACTATTTATGGATCCCCCCTCCCACACACAGAAAACACACAGATTTGCCTCATATTATATCATATATCATAAAATATCATATTAGCAGGTGTAATCCAAATGTTAACACGTCTTTTCTATGTGTTACACATATAAGCATGGTGCATGCCTTGGAGTGGGAGAGAGTAGCTGGGACTTTATCTTAATGTCCCCAGAAATGCAGTTCTTCTTCGAGTACTTGCTCGTATCAATTACTGTTAGGTGCGTGCACATGCCGAGTGCATGGCTGTTGGAAACTTTTCCCTAACAGCTACCCATCGGGCCAGTTGTGGACCCCCTGAAGTGGTGGGGTCACTCTATATGGCACTTTATATACGACCCTGTATGGCACTCTATATACGACCCTGCTGGCCTGACCCCCCTTCAGTTCCTTCTTACTGCAAGCGATGGTTGTTGGAACAGTGTTCTCTTGCTTGCAAGTGTCCCACTAATCCCTAGCTCTTCTGCTAATCTCTGTATATAGTTACCCATTGTTAGTTAATAGTTCTTAGTTAGTTAATTTTAGTCACGCTACGTAGCGGGTTGTGGGGGCTCCCCTTCCAACATGTGCCCTGAAGGGCCTCCGGGCATGCTGTCTCAGTGCTTCAAATCCTGTAGTTCCTGCACTAAGCCTATATCCACGGGCGACCCCCCACGACTCCTGCCTCCGATGTCTGGGAGAATCCCATCAATTGGACAAGTGCAAGATCTGCAAAACTTTCAAGCCTCGCACCAGGAAGGAGAGGAACATACACTTAAAACAACTCCTCATGGAGTCAGCCCTCTGTCCGCAGCAGGACCCAGCCCCGAGCGCCTTGGTGCGGAGTGCTCCTCGTTCTGCGGTGCCAAGAAAGGACTCAGCACGCCAACCCAGGAGCCGCTGGTCCCCCGGGCCCCAGAAGCCCTCTCCCCAGCACCGCTCTCATTCCCCAGCTGCTCACAAGAAACAGGCCAAAGGGAAATCTCCCCACTGGGTTGCTACGGCTACTGCATCCCCAGAAGGGGACGGTGCTAGGGATGGCCTATGGCCGACAGACCCTCGGGCCATGCACAGCCATCACAGACCCCTGTCTCTCCAGGGAGTCCTACTCTCCTGTACTCACCGTGGTTGCATGTGAGGGAAGTTATGATGCCTTCCACCCCGGACACCTTCAAAGCTGCTAGGGGGCTCATCGAGATGATGGCATCTAAGTTTCCAACTATGAGGGATAAGCCTCCACTCCCTTGAGCATGGCACCATCTAGAGGCAAGCCTGCCATGTTGGGTCTGTCTGCCCCTTGACCTGGATCTCCACGCCACTCTGAGTCCCGGCACCACTCTGACTAGCAGCACCTGTCCGGCAGTCTTGATCCTCAGAGCCACTCCCGTTTGAGGTGGTCATCGGCGGATAAGTTGCGGTCCCGCTTGAGGTCCAGATCCCGTTCTGTGACCTGGCGGCACTGTTCTCCGCACCGGCCTCAGCCTGCACGCTGTTCACCTTCCAGGTGTCGCTCCGCAATGCGGCACCACTCCCACTTGAGAGCCATGTCATGGCACCTCTCCCCGCTTCGGCACCATCCTCGATCGCTGCACTGTTCTTCATCACAGCATCATTCCCCACCTCGGCACGGCTATATGTGATGGCACCACTCTACTTCGCTGCACCATTCCACACCCCGCCATCATTCCCTGCAGTGGCACTGTCCTGCATCGCGGAACCAATCGACATTGCGGCCCAACTGCGCTTCACAGCATGCATCCCGCCCATTGTAGGAGGATGTTTCTTCGGTGCAGTCCCGCACCACTCCCCCTTGGCTGTCCTGCTCAAGGTCGCCCTCCATCCACTCAGGCAAGGCATCGGGAGCATCTGAGGCGCCCAGATCAGGGCTGGGCAGCCTAAGGCAGGATGCTTCAGCGCCCCAATGACAGCCTCAATGGCCGTTCTAGACCTCTTGGGCATACCTTCTTGGTATTCCACCGTCTCCCTGTTTTGGGATCTCACCTCCCTGAGGCAACTCTCAGCTGCCCACCCCAGGACCTCCACAAAACCCAGACCCAGCACCACCTTTGCCTGTCGAGGCTACATCCAGTGCCTGTGAGGACCCGGTCGCTAAAGATCAAGAGGGCACCACAGAACCAGTCCTACTGCTGACTTCCTCCTCATCGTCCCCTGATGAGGTGGTGGCAGGCACCTCCACATCTGGGCCGCCACCCACGGATTATAGGGCCCTGCAGAAACTCCTCCAATGGGTAGCCCTGAATATGAATCTTCAGGTGGAGGAAGTGGTCGAACAGGAGGACCCAATGGTGGACATCCTGGCACCAGAGAGCCTCTCTAGGGTAGCCTTACCCATTATAAAAACTATTCAATCCAATGCCAAAACCATTTGGCAAACGTCTACCTCCATCCCCACTACGGCCAAGGGGGCTGAACATAAATACTTTGTTCCCACTAAGGAATATGAGTATCTCTTCACCCATCCTCCCCCATGCTCTCTTGTGGTGGAGGCGGTGAATGAAAAAGAGAGGCAAGGTCAGCAGGCCCCCGCAAGAGAAGCTAAATGGCTTGATTTGTTTGGAAGGAAAATTTATTCCACAGGGGGTCGGTGTCTCTCTCTCTCTCAGGATCACAAACCAACTCGCGTCCCTGAGTAGATACAACTATAACTCGTGGTCCTCGATCCTGAAATTTAAGGAGCTCCTCCCCTCTGAGTCACGAGCGGAGTTGGGAGCCATCGCTGAAGAGGGTAAAGCTGTCGCCCGGACTTCCCTCCAAGGCTCCCTCGATGCCGTGGACTCTGCGTTACGTACTCTGGTGTCCGGGATTGCAATGAGGTGCAATGCTTGTCTCCAGTCCTCTGGTCTTCCCCCGGAGGTCCAGCAGACCCTACAGGACCTTCCCTTTGAGGGCCAGGGCCTATTTGCTGAGCAAACAAATTCCAAACTGCATAGCATAAAGGACTCCCAGAACACAATGAAGTCATAGAATCATAGAATATCAGGGTTGGAAGGGACCTCAGGATGTCATCTAGTCCTGCCCCCTGCTCAAAGCAGGACCAATCCCCAATTTTTGCCCCAGATCCCTAAATGGCCCCTCAAGGATTGAGCTCACACCCTGGGTTTAGCAGGCCAATGCTCAAACCACTGAGCTATCCCTCCTCTCTCAGCATGCACGCTCCAGCGACCCAAAGGAAGCCCTTGAAACTGCAGGCCACCCAGTAGTGGTCTTTTTCCCCTAGGCCCAGACAGGACTTCTCTCATAGGAGAAGTAGATACAATTGACGCACACCGACCTCCATCTGGGCAGGGGCAAGAGCAATCTAAGCCCCCTTTGGACCCTAATCGTCCCTTTTTGAACGTGTGCATGAGACAGAATACCAGTCGACAACCTGATTGCCTCCCCTTCTTTCCTGAACCATCTATCCCGCTTTTACCTTGCATGGTCCCTTATTACGTCAGACCGATTGGGTGCTCCGCACTATAGAAGTGGGATATTCTATCCAATTCTGCTCTTCCCCACCCTTCCATCCCCCTTGCCTGTCCCTCTTCAGGGACCCCTCTCACGAGCAACTTCTTGTCCAGGAGGTCCAGGCTCTCCTCGCCCTAGGAGCAGTGGAGAAGGTGCCTCAGGAACTCAAAGGCAAGGGTTTCTACTCCCGATAATTCCTCATCCCAAAAGTGAAGGGAGGTCTCCAGCCCATTCTGGACTGCGGGAAATCCACAAGTTCATAGTCAGCTTGAAGTTCCGCATGTTCTCCCTAAGCACAATTATCCCTTACCTTGACCCGGGAGACTGGTACTCCGCCCTTGACATGAAGGATGCTTATTTCCATCTATCTATCACCCCGGCTCACAGATGGGTCCTTCACTTCGTGGTGAACAAGGTGCATTACCAGTTCACAGCCCTCCCGTTCGGGCTTTGCACAGCACCTCGCGTTTTCACCAAGTGTGTGGCAGTTGTAAAGAACTCAATAATAGTGGGAGATTTCAGTTATCCCCATATTCATTGGGTACATGTCATCTTAGGATGAAATGCAGAGACAAATTTCTTGATACTTTAAATGACTGCTTCTTGGAGCAGCTGGTACAGGAACCCACAATGGGAGAGGGCAATCCTCAATTTAGTCCTGAGTGGAGCGCAGGTTCTGGTCCAAGAAGTAACTATAACAGGACCACTTGGAAATAGTGACCATAATATAACAACATTTAACGTTCCTGTGGCAGGAAGAACACCTCAACAGCCCAACGCTGTGGCATTTAATTTCAGAAAGGGGAACTATGCAAAAATTAGGAGGTTAGTTAAACAGAAATTAAAAGGTAGAGTGACTAGAATGAAATTCCTGCAAGCTGCATGGACGCTTTTCAAAGACACTATAATAGAGGCGCAACTTAAATGTATACCCCCAATTAAAAAATGCAGTAAAAGAACTAAAAAAGAGCCACTGTGGCTTAACAACCATGTAAAAGAAGCCATGAGAGATAAAAAGACATCTTTTTAAAAAGTGGAAGTCAGCTCCTAGTGAGGTAAATGGAAAGGAGCATAAACACTGCCAAATTAAGTGTAAAAATGTAATAAGAAAAGCAAAGAAGGAGTTTGAAGAACAGCTAGCCAAAAACTCAAAAGGTAATAACAAAATGTTTTTTAAGTACATCAGAAGCAGGAAGCCTGCTAAACAACCAGTGGGGCCCCTGGATGATCAAGATAACAACAACCGTGTAAACCATGCACCGCTACAGACTAGGGACCGAATGGCTCGGCAGCAGTTCTGCGGAAAAGGACCTAGGGGTGACAGTGGACGAGAAGCTGGATATGAGTCAGCAGTGTGCCCTTGTTGCCAAGAAGGCCAATGGCATTTTGGGATGTATAAGTAGGGGCATAGCGAGCAGATCGAGGGACGTGATCGTTCCCCTCTATTCGACACTGGTGAGGCCTCATCTGGAGTACTGTGTCCAGTTTTGGGCCCCACACTACAAGAAGGATGTGGATAAATTGGAAAGAGTACAGCGAAGGGCAACAAAAATGATTAGGGGTCTAGAGCACATGACTTACGAGGAGAGGCTGAGGGAGCTGGGATTGTTTAGTCTGCAGAAGAGAAGAATGAGGGGGGATTTGATAGCTGCTTTCAACTACCTGAAAGGGGGTTTCAAAGAGGATGGCTCTAGACTGTTCTCAATGGTAGCAGATGACAGAACGAGGAGTAATGGTCTCAAGTTGCAATGGGGGAGGTTTAGATTGGATATTAGGAAAAACTTTTTCACTAAGAGGGTGGTGAAACACTGGAATGCGTTGCCTAGGGAGGTGGTAGAATCTCCTTCCTTGGAGGTTTTTAAGGTCAGGCTTGACAAAGCCCTGGCTAGGATGATTTAACTGGGACTTGGTCCTGCTTTGAGCAGGGGGTTGGACTAGATGACCTTCTGGGGTCCCTTCCAACCCTGATATTCTATGATTCTATGATAAGATACAAAAGGTTTCAGAGTAGCAGCCGTGTTAGTCTGTATTCGCAAAAAGAAAAGGAGTACTTGTGGCACCTTAGAGACTAACAAATTTATTAGAGCATAAGCTTTCGTGAGCTACAGCTCACTTCATCGGATGCATTTCTTGATACAAAAGATACAAAAGGATCACTTAAAGACGATTAAGTCATCGCAGAGAAACTAAATGAATTCTTTGCTTCAGTCTTCACATCTGAGGATGTTGGGGAGATTCCAAAACCTGAGCCATCCTTTGTAGGTGACAAATCTGAGGAATTGTCACAGATTGAAGTGTCATTAGAGTAGGTTTTGGAATTAATTGATAAACTTAACAGTAACAAGTCACCAGGACCAGGTGGCATTCACCCAACAGTTCTGAAAGAACTCAAATATGAAATTGCAGAACTATTAACTATGGTTTGTAACCTGTCCTTTTTAAATCAGCTTTTGTACTCAATGACTGGAAGATAACTAATGTAACACCAATATTTAAAAAGGGCTCTAGAGATGATCCCGGCAATTACAGATCGGTAAGTCTAATGTCCGTACCAGGCACATTAGTTGAAACAATAGTTAAGAATAAAATAGTCAGACACATAGAAGAACATAAATTGTTGCGCAAAAGTCAACATGGTTCTGTAAAGGGAAATTGTATCTTACTAATCTATTAGAGTTGTTTGTGGGGGTCAACAAACGTGTGGACAAGGGGGATCCAGGGGACGTAGTGTACTTAGATTTCCAGAAAGCCTTTGACAAGGTCCCTTCCCAAAGGCTCTTACATAAATTAAATTTTTCTTCTTCGAGTGCTTGCTCATATCAATTCCAATTAGGGGTGTGTGCACTGCGTGCATGGCAGTCGGAGAATTTTTACCCTAGTAACACCTGGTGGGTCAGCTGTGGAGCCGTCTGGAGTGGTGCCTTCATGGCGCTCAATAGATACCTCAGCCGACCCAGCGCCTTCTCAGTTCCTTTTTACCGCCCATGATGGTGGTTGGAACTGTGGAGTCCTGCTTCGTTGCTCTCCACTCTCCCTAGCGTATAGTTAATAATTATAATTGTTAGTTAGTTATAGTTGGTTTACTTATTGTTAGTGCAGTTGGGGGGCGGTGGTTTCCCCTCCTCCCTGATTCTTCTTTCGGGCTCGTGTCCAAGGCTCCGGGATTCAAGCCCTGGGGTTCCTGCTCTAAGCCCATGCCAACGGGCGACCCCCATGACTCTTGCCTGAAATGTCTGAGGGAGTCTCATCAAGCAGAGAAGTGCAAGATCTGCAAAGGGTTTCATCCCCGGATTAAGGAGGAGTGGGACTTTCGTTTAAAACAGCTCCTCATGGAGGCCGCTCTTGGCCCTCAGCTCCCTGCGGCACACCAAGATCTGGCACCAAGCGCCGCGGTGCACAGCCCCCCGGCGGCAGTGGTAGGAGTGGCACCGCAGTTGGACTCTGACCAAGACCCTCAGCACCGACGCTTCCCGGCACTGCAACCAACATCATCTGCCTGGCACTACTCCCATTCTCCTGGCCAGAAGCGGCACCAGAAGTCGGAAAAGGATGGCCCACCTCCACAGAGACCAACCTCCCTGGAACCGCCCATGGAGACTCATTCCACAAGGGAGCATCTAGGGGCACAGCTTACGGCTTTGGCACCGTTGACTCCGGTCCTGAGGGGAGAGCCGTTGAGTCTGGTACCCCTGGACTTCCCGACACGCAGCATGGTTGAGGTCCAGTTGCCATCCACCCCAGATACCTTTGCGGCTGCAAGGAATCTTATTGCCATGATGGCATCGGCATCCCCTCAGCCTCATGCCAAGGCACAGGTGCCTGTACGTTCGGCCCCATTCCGGGACAAGCCGGCCCTGATCCAGCCATCGGTCAAGCTGCGGCACTTAATCCGCTTCTGCTGCCGCTCGAAGTCCTGCCGCTGCTCATAGTTCCAACACCACTCTCCTTCGCGGCAGCGCTCCAACTCCCTGCACCGGTCCCGGTCGCAGCATCACTCTGCCCACCGGTCATCATCTCAGCCCAGATCCAGGCATCTTTCCAGGTCTCAATACCGGTCCAGGTCCCGGCACTGCTCCCCATCGCCTCGTTGACATGACCCAGCGCTAGGGTAACCAGATATCCCGATAAAATCGGGACTGTCCCAATGTTTTTTTTGGTTGTCCCACGTCGCAACCTATGTATGGTTGGGACGCCATTTGTCCCGATACTTTGCTTTGGCAGCACTCCAGGTTGTTTTTCTGTTTTTTTGGGGGGTTTTTTTGTTGCTTGGGGCGGCAAAAAACTAGAGCCAGCCCTCGTTGGGGGAGTGAGCCTGTGGCTGCTCCCCATGTGTCCTGATACTTTGTTCTTATCATCTGGTCATCCTACCCGGTGCAGATCTGCTCGGCACCTCCATGGCCCTCACATTTCATTTCTCATTCTTCAGGAGCAGAGTTGGTGTCGCGTTTCTCAGATCATTGCCATTTGGACCATAGCCACCTGGAGTCAGGGGCTGGGCATTGGCAGGCACAGGAGCAGGGTCCCGCTCAAGGGCCCGCTCCAGTGGCTGTTCTGGGATGCCCTGTGCGTACTACCAGGCCTAGGGTGCTCCATCTGGGTCATCTTGATCAGCCCAGTCCGAGCCAAGAGTGCCAGAGGCTACCGCCAGTTGGCCCGCCCCAGGGGTCATGGAGACTGTGGCAGCTTCTTTCCCCGCTCAGGACCTCCTCCAACATAGATTTCTGGTCTGGCCTGAGGTCGCTAGCACAGGACAGCCGGGCCCAGCTCCACAAGAAGCCCTAGATGACCCTCTTCCCCCTGTGGCTTCCTCCTTTTCCGTGCCCACCAGGACCTCCTATGCAGGGTGACGCAGAATATGAGCCTGCAGGTGGAGGAGGTGGTAGAGGTGGAGGACACCATGGTGGATATTCTGTCTGCGGAAGCTCCATCAAGGGTGGCCCTACCCCTTATTCGGACCATCCAAACCACTGCCAGAACAATCTGGCAGACACCTGCATCCATCCCCCCCAACTGCTAAGGGGGTGCAGCGAAAATACTTTGTCCCCTTGAAGGGGTATGATTATCCGTTCACCCACCCACAGCCCTGTTCGCTTGTGGTGGCGTCAGTGAACGAAAAAGACTGCATGTCCAGCAGGCCCCAACACCCAAATCGAAGGATGCCAAGTGCTTTGATTTGTTTGGATGCAAAGTTTATTCCTCGGCGGGACTTCAGCTCAGGAACGCTAATCAGCAGGCGCTCCTGAGCCATTACAATTTTAACTCTTGGAACTCCATGCTGAAGTTTAAGGAGTTAGTACCTCCTGAGTCCAGAGAGGAGTTTGTGGCTTTGGCAGAAAAGAGCAAAACAGTGGCACAGACCTTGTTGCAGGCCTCACTGGAGGCTGCGGACTCCGCCGCACATACTTTGTCCTCAGGGATCACAGTGAGGCGTATCTCCTGGTTGCAAGCCTCCGGCCTGCCACCGGAACTTCAGCAAACACTGCAGGACCTCCCCTTTGATGGAGCATTCTTGTTTTCAGAAAAGACCAATTCAAGGCTACAAAGCCTTAAGGACTCAAGGGCGATAATGAAGTCCCTGGAGATGCACACACCAGCTACCCAGTGGAAACTCTTCAAACCCCAGCAGCCGCAACAATGCTCCTATCCTCCTCCTCGGCCAAGGCAGGATTTCTTTAGTAGGCGGGGGCATAATGGCAGGAGGAAGCCTTCCAACCCCAGTCTGGGCAAGGCCAGGGCCCGTCCGAGCCTTCGTCAGGCTCAAAACAGGCCTGTTGAAGGGACACCCGAGGACGATGTACTGGACCTCGTTCAGGATCCTACCCCACCTTTCTTGAATCATTTATCCCGTTTCCACCATGCTTGGTCTCACATAACCATGGACCGTTGGGTCCTCCACACAGTGGAAGTGGGATACTCTCCCCAATTTTCTTCCTTCCCCATCCCTCTTCAGGGACCCTTCTCACGAGCAACTTGTTATTCAGGAGGTTCAGACACTCTTCGCCATGGAGGTGATCAAGGAGGTTCTAAGGGGCAGGGAGGTTTACTCCCGATATTTCCTAATCTCCAAGGCAAAGGGCAGGCTTCGGCCCATTCTGGACTTGTGCGGACTCAACAAGTTCATGGTAAAGTTGAAGTTCTGCATGGTCTCCTTGGGTGCTATTATACCTTCCCTGGATCCTGGAGATTATTACGCCGCCCTTGATGTGAAGGACGTGTATTTCCACATAGCAATTCATCCGGCGCACAGACACTTCCCCCACTTTGTGGTCAACCACAAACACGATCAGTTCACGGCCCTTCCCTTCGGTGTCTCCACGGCCCCCTGAATGTTCACCAAATATATGGCAGTCATGGCAGCCTTCCTTCGTCGACGGCAGGTACAGGTAGACCCTCACCTTAACGATTAGCTTATCTGGGGGCACACCAGAGAACAGATGCGATCCCACTTCTGCTTGTTCATGAATACGTTTAGTCAGTTAGGCCTCTTCTCAACTTGGCAAAGTCAACATTAGAACCGACCTAGAGAACAGAATTCATCAGGGCAGTTCTGGACTCCATGCAGGCATGAGCCCTCCTGCTGGACGCTCGTTTCCAGGCTATAGTGGCCCTCGTCTGGAGCCTTCAGAGCTTCCCAACCTTGTCGGCAAGAAGTTGCTTGAGTCTTTTCGGCCACATGGCTTCCTGCACATACATGACCACGCACGCCAGACTTCGACTACGCCCATTACAAGCCTGGCTGGCATCAGTCTATCACCCAGATGGAGACAGCCTGGACTTGGTGGTCACCGTCCTGGAGCCTCCCTCCACTGGTGGCTAGATCTCTAGGTGTTATGCGAAGAAGTCCCTTTTCACAGCCTGCAACCCTCCTTGTCCCTGATCATGGATACGTCAGCCTGGGGATGGGGCGCCCACCTCAGGGACATTCAGACACAGGGCCTATAGCCCCTGTCTGCACACTCCCTTCATATCAACCTCCAGGAGCTGATGGCGGTACGCCTTGCCTCTCAAGCCTTCCAGGAGCAGCTGTAGGGTCATTGTGTGGTGGTCCTCACAGACAACACCACGGCCATATTCTACATCAACAAACAAGGGAGGGCCCGTTCCTCCCCACTCTGTCAGGAGGCCGTTCGACTGTGGGAATTCTGCATAGCCCACTCTATTCACTTGGTGGCGTCCTTTCTACCCGGGGTCCAGAACATGCTGGCGGACCACCTGAGCAGGTCTTTCTGCTCCCACGAGTGGTCACTTTCGACCAGATGTCATCCATCCCATCTTCCGAAGGTGGGGGTTTCACCAGGTCGACCTGTTCACCTCCCGCAGCAATCGGAACTGCCCAGCTTTCTGCTCCCTCCAAGGCCGCTCCCTGGGCTCTCACAGACACCTTCTTGCTCCTGTGGATGGGTCAACTATTTTACGCCTTGTGCACAGGGTCTTGCTCAAAGTGCACAGGGACAGGGCACGAGTGATTCTGGTGGCTCCGACGTGGCCCAGATGGCATTGGTTCACTGTGCTATTGGAGCTCTCTGTGGACGCTCCAGTCCCATTGCCTCTTCCTCCCAACCTGATTTCTCTGGATCACAGTCGCCTTTGCCATCCCAACCTGCGATCTCTCCTCACGGCATGGATGCTGCGTGGCTGAACCATTCCGAACTTCTCTGTTCGGAATCGGTACAGCAAGTTCTGATGGGCAGCAGGAAGCCCTCCACTTGGGCCACATATACAGCTAAGTGGAAGCAGTTTTCGTGCTGGTGCACTTAGCGCATCACCCCCCCTCTCCAGGCATCTGTGACTCTCATTTTGGAGTATCTCCTGGACCTAAAACAGCAGGACCTGGCAGCATCCTCTATTAGAGCTAACCTTACAGCCGTCTCGACTTTTCACCTGGGTGCGAATGGCTGCTCTGTCTTCACCAATCCAATGATTGGCAGGTTCCTCAAGGGCCTGGACTGTCTCTACCCACAGGTTCGACAGCCAGTCCCCACATGAGACCTTAATGTTGTCCTCTCCAAATTCATGGGGCCCCCATTCGAGCCACTGGCCACCTGCTCTCTTTTATACCTCTCCTGGAAACGGCTTTCCTTGTCACTATCACATTGGTGAGGCATATCTCCGAGCTCAGAGCCCTTACCTCGGAACCACCCTACATGATCTTCCATAAAGATAAAGTGCAGCTTTGGCCTCACCCAGCCTCTTTTCCCAAGGTGGTATCGGCCTTCCATATCAGCCAGGACATTTTTCTTCCGTGTTTTTTTTTTTTTGTTTGTTTTTTTTTTTTTTATCCAAAACTGCACGCCAGTCACCAGGAACAGCAGCTGCACTCCCTCGATGTCTGTAGAGCCCTTGCCTTCTACATTGAGTGTACAAAGCAGTTCAGGAAGACAACCCAGCTCTTCATTGCGGTGGCAGACTGGATGAAAAGCCTCCCAGTCTCCTCCCAGCGGATTTCTTCATGGATCACGTTCTGCATCCGCGCTTGCTATGATGTGGCTGGTGCTCTGACCCCACTTTTCACTGCTCACTCCACAAGGGCCCAGGCCTCAATGGTGACTTTTCTGGCCCAGGTGCCAATCCAGAAGATCTGCAGAGCTGCAACTTGGTCCTCGGTACACACTTTTGCTTCACACTATGCCATCATCTGGCATGCCAGAGGCGATGTGGCATTTGGTACAGCAGTCCTGCAATCCACGTTGCTTCACTCCGACCCCACTGCCTAGGTAAGGCTTGGGAGTCATCAAATTGGAATCGATATGAGCAAATACTCGAAGAAGAAAAAACATTTATTCACCATTGTAACTGTTCTTCGAGATGTGTTGCTCACGTCCATTCCAAACCCACCCGCCTTCCACCTCTGTTGCAGTAGCCAGCAAGAAGGAACCGAGGGGGCAGGGCACTGGGTCGGCTGGGGTATGTACCGAGAGCCATGAAGGCACCACTCCAGGGGGCTCCAGAGCCAACCCACTGGGTGTTGCTAGGGTAAAAATTCTGACAGCTGTGCACGCAGAGTGCACACACCTAATTGGAATGGATATGAGCAACACATCTCAAAGAAAAACAGTTACAAAGGCGAGTAACCTTTTTTTGTCATGGGATAAGAGGGAAGATCCTTTCATGGACTGAGAACTGGTTAAAAGACAGGGAACAAAGGGTAGGAATAAATGATAAATTTTCAGACTGGAGAAGGGTAACTAGTGGTGTTCCCCAAGGGTAAGTCCTAGGACCAATCCTATTCAACTTATTCATAAATGATCTGGAGAAAGTGGTAAACAGTGAAGTGGCAAAGTTTGCAGACAATACTAAACTGCTCAAGATAGTTAAGACCAAAGCAGACTGTGAAGAGCTTCAAAAAGATCTCACAAAACTAAGTGATTGGGCAACAAAATGGCAAATGAAATGTAATGTGGATAAATGTAAAATAATGCACATTATAAATTGGGGTTATTTTTTCCATATACAGTATGATGGGGGCTAATTTAGCTACAACTAATCAGGAAAGAGAGATCTTGGAGTCATCGTGGATAGCTCTCTGAAGATGTCCACGCAGTGTGCAGCGGCAGTCAAAAAAGCAAACGGGATGTTAGGAATCATTAAAAAGGAGATGGAGAATAAGGCGGAGAATATCTTATTGCCCTTATATAAATCCATGGTACGCCCACATCTTGAATACTGCCTACAGATGTGGCCTCCTCATCTCAAAAAAGATATACTGGCATTAGAAAAGGTTCAGAGAAGGGCAACTAAAATGATTAGGGGTTTGGAACGGGTCCCATATGAGGAGAAATTAAAGAGGCTAGGACTTTTCGGCTTGGAATAGAGGAGACTAAGAAGGTATAAGATAGAGGTCTATAAAATCATGAGTGGTGTGGAGAAAGTGACTAAAGAAAAATTATTTACTTGTTCCCATAATATAAGAACTAGGGGCCACCAAATGAAATTAATGGGCAGCAGGTTTAAAACAAATAAAAGGAAGTTCTTCTTCACTCAGCGCACAGTCAACCTGTGGAACTCCTTGCCTGAGGAGGTTGTGTAGGCTAAGACTATAACAGGGTTTAAAAGAGAAAACTGGATAAATTCATGGAGGTTAAGTCCATTAATGGCTATTAGTCAGGATGGGTAAAGAACGATGTACCTAGCCTCTGTTTGTCAGAGGGTGGAGATGGATAGCAGGAGAGAGATCACTAGATCATTACCTGTTGGGTTCTCTCCCTCTGGGGCACCTGGCATTGGCCACTGTCGGAAGACAGGATACTGAGCTGGATGGACCTTTGGTCTGACCCAGTATGGCCATTCTTAGGTTCCTATGTTTAGCCTTTCTCCACCGCCACCAAGTGCATGTCTACCCTTACCTGGACGAGTGGCTCCTCCGGGGCCACTCCCATCAGCAGGTGGAATCACAGGAGCAGTTAGTCGGAGACGCATTCAACCAATTAGGTATCATACTCAATGTCAGCAAATCAGTGCTCGCCTCAACTCAAAGGATAGAGTTCATCGGAACCGATCTGGATGCGACTCAAGCAAGAGCATACCTGCCAGAGATGAGTCACCTGGCCCTCTCGCAGATAATCAGCAACCTTTGCAGCTTCCCTACCACAATGGTGAGGCAGTGTCTCAGGCTGTTAGGCCATATGGCATCCTGCACATACGTAGTTCAACATGCCCGGCTGCAACTCGGACCCTTGCAAGCGTGGTTCGCGTCCGTGTGTTGCCTGAGCCACGACAGTCTGGACGCAGTGCTGACCATCCCTCGGCACACCCTCGATTCCCTACGGTGGTGGCTGAATCCCCACGCGGTAGGTGCCAGGGTTCCTTTTCACCCACCCCAGCCCACCTTGACCTTAGTCACAGACACGTCTGCGTTGGGCTGGGGAGCACATCTGGGAAGCCTGACAACTCGGGGCCTATGGCAAGTAGAGGAAGTGGATCTGCATATCAACGTCAAAAAACTCGGGGCGATCCGCCTCGCCTGACAAGCTTTTCTGACTCGCTTGCAGGGTCACTATGTTGCGGTATTGACGGGCAACCCCGCAGCTATGTTTTATATTAACAAGCAAGGCGAAGCTCGCTTGTCTGCTCTGTCAGGAAATCCTCCTACTGTGGGAATTTTGCCTAGCCCACTCCATCCTTCTGCAGGCTTCATACCTGAAGGGTGTTCAGAACGTGCTAGTAGACAGCCTGAGCAGATGTTTCCTCACACATGAGTGGTTGATTCGCCCAGACATCATCCACTCCATATTCCACAGTTGGGGGTTTCCCCAAATCAACCTGTTCACCACACGGGCCAACAGGAATTCCCCAACCTTTTGCTCCTTCAGGAGCCATAGCCCAGCTCAGTCACAGATGTGTTCATGATTCCATGATCCAGGCAGCTGCTATATGCCTTCCCACCATTCCCGTTCATCCACAAAGTGTTTCTCAAAATCCGCAGGGACGAGGCGGACATCCATTTTGGTGGCCCCAGCCTGGCCTCGCCAGTGCTGGTACCCCAGCCTCATGGACTTGTCGGTCCAGTCACCAATACGGCTACCTCTCATTCCCGACCTCATTATGCAGGACCGCGGTCACCTCCTTCACCCAGACCTTCAGTCTCTCCACCTCACAGCCTGGAGAATCCGTGGCTGAATCAGGCAGAGGTCTCCTGTTCGGATCCGATGAGGCAGGTAGTTCTGGAAAGCTGCAAGCTGTCTACTAGTGCCGAGTACAGAGCGAAATGAAAGAGGTTGTCCGGCTGGTGTGCCCAAAGGCAGGTGCTCCCTCTCCAGGCTCCCGTTCTTTGTATCCTGGACTATCTTCTGTACCTAAAGGACCAGCATCTGGCGTTTGGTTCCCTCAAGGTCCACCTCGCAACCATCTCAGCCTTTCACCCAGGCGATTCTGGGCGTTCGGTGTTTGCTCACCCCATCATGAGATGTTTCCTGAAAGGCCTGGAGAAGATGCATCCCCCCGATGAAGCCCCCCATCCCGGCCTGGGATCTTAACCTAGTCGTCTTCTGCTTCATGGGCCCTCCCTTTGAGTCTTTAGCTTCTTGCTCACTCCTCTACCTCTCTTGGAAATTTAGCTTTTCTGGTGGCTATCACCTCGGCACGACGCGTGTCTGGGCTGCAGGTCCTCACCTCTGAGCCCCCGTACATGATTTTTCATAAAGATATGGTACAACTTAGACCTCACCCAGCTCTCCTTCCCAAGGTGGTATCCCACTTCCATATTAGCCAGGACATCTTCCTACCAGTCATTTATCCAAAGCTGCACAACAGTCCTCAAGAACTATATCTGCACTCACTGGATGTTAGGAGAGCGCTCACTTTTTATACTGAGCGTGCAAAGCCGTTCCAAAACACAACCCAGTTGTTCATTGCTATAGCAGAGTGGATGAAGGGATTGCCAGTCTCTTCCTAGTGGATCTCCTCCTGGATCACAGCTTGTATCTGCCCCTGTTATGACTTGGTGAAGGTTCCTTCGCCTGCCATCACTCCACGAGGGCTCAGGCCTCGTCGGCAGCCTTTCTAGCCCAAATACCTCTCCAGGAAATCTGCAGGGCTGCGACGTGGTCTTCTGTGCATACTTTCACATCACACTATGCCATCGTCCACCAATCTAGGAATGATGTGGCCTTCAGCAGAGCGGTACTTCAGTCGGCAATACCTTGACTCCGACCCCACCTCCTTAGTAAGGCTTGGAAGTCACCTAACTGGAATTGATATGAGCAAGCACTCGAAGAAAAAACGGTTACTCACCTTTTGTAACTTGTTCTTCGAGACGTGTTTCTTACATCTGTTCCATTTCCCCACCTACTCTCTGTCAGAGTAGCCTGCAAGAAGGAACTGAAGGGAGGATCGGGCCGGCAGGGTCGTATATAGAGCTCCATACCTGGTGCCACTCCAGGGAGCTCCACAGCTGGCCAGACGGGTAGCTGCTAGGGAAAAGTTTCCAACAGCCATGTACGTGGCATGTGCACACACACCTAACTAGAATAGATATGAGCAACGCATCTCGAAGAACAACAGTTAGAAAAGGTGAGTAACCGTTTTTGTTTTTTCTGTATTGAGTCTGATCTCTAGTAGCCTCATTCTCTGAGACCTCAGTTATCTCACTGACGTACTGTTTGATCCCTCGGTCTCCCATCTCTTTTCCACTGCCTCCTTGTTGACCTTAACCCTGGATTAATTCCCACACTCCTCACAATGGCTCCGCTCTCAACCTTGTCTGAGCACTGCTCTCACCAATCTCCAATCACCAAGTTCCTTCTCTCAGGCCACCATCTCGTCTCTTTCAACATCACCTCCTGCCCCCCAACCCGAAGCTTTCTGTGGTCTCCAGACCGTCAACGCCTTTGATGGCCTTGCTGTTCTCAGATATTTCCTCTATTGATTTTTGTTGTGGAACCTCGCTCTGCTGTCCGCCGTCTCCCCTAGTGCCTGATTCCTCTGCTCCTGAATGTTTCCAGGGGGAGTTTCACTTTCTCCATTATGGGTGTGTTACTCTTCCTTCAATCCTACCCTCCTCTTTGCCATACAGTTTTCAGAGTAGCAGCTGTGTTAGTCTGTATTCGCAAAAAGAAAAGGAGTACTTGTGGCACCTTAGCGACTAACAAATTTATTTGAGCATAAGCTTTCGTGAGTTACAGCTCACTTCATCATCGGATACATCCGGAGAACCTTTTTCTTTTATATGATGAAATAAGTTTTTTAGAATTTATCATCCAAAGTTTGACATGTGTATCTGGATGAAGGCCTGAGGCTGGGTACTTTAAGGGAACTGCATTATTTGAACGTCTGAGTACCCAGGGGGGTGCTATAGAAGCTGTTTTGTGCTGGTTGGGTAATTCTAAGTATTGAAATATCCACCAGCGTTTGGGGTTTGTTTGCCCCGTTCTGTTTGCAGTTCACCCTAATTGAGTGACCTCAGCTGGCTCCCACAGGCAGCACCGTCACAGCTGCTCATGGGAATTCTTGCATTTACTTAAGGCTATATTTAGATTGTATATTTTATCCTTCTCTCTTGCCCTTCATATGTTCCTTTCGTTCTTAGATTAGGACCAATGTTGGGCAGGGACTGTGCTGGATGTGGCTAGCACTTTGTACATAGTGGGTGCTATCCTAGTAGTAATAATTATAAAGGCATAACGCAGTCAGTGGTGCATAGAAAAATCACTTGCACAAGTGACCTGTCAGTCTATATCATTCATCTGTGACTCCCCCACTAATGTCCCTGTGGGTTCTCTGGCCCATGCAATAGGCTGTAGCCTGACCGTTGACTTCTGTCTGACTCTGCCTTTCAGGTTTGAGGAGTTCCTCCATCGGAAATGGTCTTCGGAGAAGCGTTTTGGCTTGGAAGGTTGTGAGGTGCTTATCCCAGCCTTAAAGACAATCATTGACAAGTCAAGTGAGAATGGAGTGGATTATGTTATCATGGGGATGCCACACAGGTAACAGGATCCTTATCTCCCCACCCCATATTTTGGCGGCAGGGGCAGCTGGCAGGTCAGAAAGATGCAGGTGGGTGGCAGTTGGTGGGGCTGAGGTGTAAAGCGAAGCTGGCTTCCCCTAGAACTCTTGCTCCTGGCATGAGCTGACTGTTTTTCCAAAGATTAAGTTTTTAATTTGATTGAAAATGATATAAACAAACTGAGATTCAAATGCATCTTGGTTATTAGCATCACCCATTCATAGCTAACATCACCCATTATACAAGGCTGCAGGAAATGTATCTTAATTTACAGGGAACACCCTGTGCCTTTCTAAACAAAATGCCCAGCAAGCCCTTGTTTATTATCTGCATAACTGCATGCGGGGATCTGCAGAATAATAGCTTCCCCAGTGAGCTCTTAATCTAGTATATGTGTTGTATCTCCTGCAGAGGAGAATGGGATTCCCTGTGGATATTGAGGCCCCGTTGCACAGGTGCACAATACTAGGCAATTTGGACCTGCGTTTTAATAAGGTCTGGCCTTGCAACACGGATTTAACTGGCGTCTGGATCCACATTAATTGGGAAGTGTAAAGAACAGTCTTCCTGAGGTGGCTGCCAGTATAGGGGAATCTCCTGTGGCTGTTTCTTCCTGAGTCCAGCATGAGTAAATCACAGTATTGCAAAAAGAACCCCTCATGGGACAGGGTGCTGCTGGGTGACCCACCTTGTGTCCTTCTTCTTCAGAAGGAGCACAGGGTACTCTTGCTATAGACTGTACCAGTTTGGCAGGGCATGGGGGAGAGGAAAACTGCTTGTTCTTGGTGTAACATAGGAAGAGGAATTGGTCCTTTGCCTTGGCTTGAAGCATGGGGTGAGAAGCACTCTCTCCAGACAGGAAGCATAGAGTGCAAGGTGAGCTGTCCACCTGTAGCTGATTGTGGCATTGATTTCACAGAGGGCGTCTGAATGTTCTCGCCAACGTGATCAGGAAGGAGTTGGAGCAGATCTTCTGTCAGTTTGATTCCAAGCTGGAGGCTGCTGATGAGGTGAGTGAGGTTTGAGTAGAGTCTAAGCAAGCAGCCACGTGAGAGTATAGGTACAATATGCAGCTTGGCTCTTTCTCCAGACAGCAGACTACACTTGGCAATCTCTGTCCCCGGAGGCCCAGCAGAATCCACAAGAAGACCACATGAGTTGTCAGCCCTAGGGTCCCATCTAGCCTGGTATCCCATCTCTGACAGTGGCCAGCACCAGCTATATCAAAGGGAGGTGCAAGAATCCCCTTAGTGGGCAATTCTGGAATAACCTGTCCATGTGGGAAACCTCTGCCTGTTCCTGACCCTCGTCAGTTAGTGATTGGCTTGCCCTGAACCAGGAAGGTTCATAACCCTTCTCTTTTTCTTATCCTGTGAGTTATCGCTGGGTGTTATCATTATCCAGACGGATAGCTAGTTATTTATTGATCCTGCTCAGTTCATGGCCTCAATACCTTGTGGCAGTGAATTCTGCAGGGTAGATGTTGTTTTAAATGTGTTGTCTCAGTTGATCCAGTTTCCAAGCCAAGACAGTACTTTACCCCATGACTGTTTCTGTCTACCTTAATAGTTTCTTGTGAGACTTTGTAACCTCTTCAAAGTAGTCTTGAGAGTCCAGCAAATTATGAATCTTGGTTTTCCTGTAGCCTCTACCTTGCTGTCAGATATGCTAGCGGATTAGAGAGACTCGACTGTTCCTTGACACAAGATGGGCTGATCTGTCCCTATCCTATCATGAGCTTCTAGGTCAGGCTTCCCCCTTTGTTCCATAGTGTGGCCCACGTGTTGGTAGAGAGATCATCTTATGGAGCACTTCCCCTCTATAGCATGTTCTGATTTTTGGCCACATGCCATGCCACTAGCAGCTATAATAATTCTTTGTTCTTCAAGTGATTGCTGATGTGCATTCCACAATAGTTGTGTGTGCTTGGCACATGTACCAATGCTGGAAGATTTTCCCTTAGCAGTACCCGTAGGGGAGCGCCCCTAGCGACTCCTGGTGTGGTGCCACCATGGCGCAGTATAAGGGGCGCTGCATACTCCCCCACCATCAGTTTCTTCTTGCTGCCAGTGTAGGTGCTTCAGGACTGCTCTGCTTCAGCTCTGCTGTAGCTTTCCCTCTTGGACTCTGTTAGTTCATAGTTAGTAGTGCCTGTAGTTTAAAAACAAAAACAAAAAGTAGCTTTAGTTAGAATTCATTAAGTGCGCCCGGGTTGGGGCATGCCCCATGCCCTGGGCTTTAAGTCATGTGACACTTGCAAACGGCCTATGCCCATGAGTGATCCGCACATGGACTATTTACAGTCTGGGGGAAACCCATCCGCAGCAAGATTTGCAGATCTTTCAAACCTCGGACCAAGAAGGAGCGGGACATTTGGCTCCAAACCATTTTGATGGAGTTGGCCCTGACCCCGACACCTCTGCACTGCTCCGAGTCGGCACCGAGCACCGCAGCATCGGTGCTCGGCAACCCAATAGTGCCCTCCACCAGTCAGCACCACTCCCTGTCCACGGGACACTCTAAAAAGGCAAAGAAGAGGTTTTTGTCTGCCAAGGCACCGGAGCAAGACTGGGGGAGAGACTAGACCCACATTGGGCAGCTCTCAGTCCCCATCGGCCTTGCGGCCTCCGACTCAAGTTAAGCGGTGTAGCCCAGCCCATTCCAAGCCAACTTCCCCAGACGCCAGTGGCCACGTTCGGGTGCCCGCCACGCCGGAGGCCCTGCAGGCGGCTTGAGACGTTATGTCTCTACCGGTACCAGTAGCACCGCTGTCGTCCAGAGGCAAGCCACTGCTCGAACCCCCGCAGTTGCCGCCTGGACGGTACCACTCACGGTAGAGAGAAGGTTCCCAACTCTGTTCCCCGCTCAGTGACTGCCCTGTGCACAGTCTGTGCTGATCCCAGTCGATCCCCACCAGCTTGTCTGGCTGGGTACCAACCGGCAGGGGTTCCAGGCACCACTCCACCTTGAGGGGGAACAAAGACCTCACGAAGAGAGCATACCCTGCCAAGACCAGGACAGACAACACCAGAGGTCGTTACCTCTGAGAAGCTACCGTAGCCCCTCACAATACAGATGTTGATGCTGTTCCCGTTCTTCGTCTCGCTCGAGGTCCCTGCTGTGGCACCGCTCCCGCAGTCCCAGGCATCAATCGCTTGCACCCTGCCATTGCAGATCCGCCCATCAGAGCCGTTCACAGAGCAGCTGCTACAGATGGTACTCCCCTTCTCCACGCCAGCATCACTGCCTCACGTTTGGCACTGCTCCTGACACCGCCACTCATCCCAGTCCCGGGAAAATGGTCGATCGTATGCCAGCCCGGCCTCCCTTCAGAGTCATCAGTCGATGGTCCAGGCTAGTTAGGCTGGACAGTCTGCTTCACTGGTGCCACAGCAGGTGCAGTGGCACCAGGCTCCCTGGCTGGCACCATGATATCAATGGGCCCCAACACAGCCCCCAGTGGTGGCTCGGTTGGTGGCTGGAGCCTCGGAAAGACAGTCGGCCTCCCTCTCCCAGAAAGGAGTCAGTGGAGTGCTCATCCTCGGTCCTGTGCTCAGAAGGGGACCAAGTGGTGGGACCTGCGGCACCGGTGGGGACACAGAGTACGGCAGCCACATCCTCATTCTCTCCGGATGCGGTGATCACAGCCCCTCCTGCTCCCATCGTGCAGGAGGACACAAAAGCCCACCAAGAGCTGTTGAAAAGGGTGGCATCAAGCCTCAGCCTACAAGCCAAGGAGGTGGAGGAACCCTCAGACTCCCTGTTCAAAGTCCTCTTGGCTTCTGCTCCGGCCAGGGTGGCTCTCCCACTTCATGAAGGGGTGGCAAAGATCTTGAACGCCTTGTGGCAAACCCTGGCTTCCTTGCCTCCCATCTCTAAGAGAGCAGAACTAAAGTATTTTGTGCCCGCCAAGGGGCATGAATACCTGTACAGTCGCCTGCCCCCAACTTGAGTCGGTCAACCAAAGGAAGCAGCAAGGTCACCCTGCTGCTACTCCTAAAAATAAGGACTCAAGGAGACTAGATCTAGTCTGTAGAAAGGTTTATTCATCCTCGAGCTTCCAACTGAGGGTGGTGGACCACCAAGCCCTGCTGGGTAGATACGATTTCAATTTGTGGGGCTTTGTGCCCAAATTTGCGGACTCCCTCCAGGAGCGTGATAAGGAGTTCAAGGCCCTGGTCAAGGAGGGCATGGCTGCCTCTAGGGCAGCCCTTCAGGCAGCCTCGGACACCGCGGCTATGGCTGCACGGTCTATGGCCGCCGCAGTTTCCATGAGGAGAGCGTCGTGGCTCCTGCTGTCTGGGTTGTCCAGCGAGTCACAGAACTCCTTATAGGACCTTCCATTCGATGGCAAGGCCCTGTTTGCGGAACAAACAGACTTGAAGTTACACGGTCTGAAGGACTCCCGAACAGCATTAAAGACCCTCTGCGTCTATGTCCTGGCCCCAGCCAAGACCAAGTTCAAACCGCAGCAGGCTCCAAGTCAGGCCACCCACTCCTGATATGAGCCCCCTTATAAAAAATCAAGGGACTATAAAAAGCACCCACAAAGGCAATCCCAGCCTGGGCCCTCTAAGGGCAAACAGGTGGGGAAGCACCAGTTTTGACAGGACGCCCGGAGGCAACTTACCAGTTCATACCAGGGATCCACCCAGAATAAAACTTCCCTTCTCCAACCAGTTGTGTGCTTTTTCTCTGAGTGGTCGCAGCTGACCTCAGACCAATGAGTCCTCAACATCGTCTCTCAGGGCTATACCCTCCAGTTTATTTCTACCCTACCCACCCTCCCCATCCCTCTTCAGGGACCCCTTTCACAAGAGCCTACTCAAGCAGGAGGTGAGGCGGCTCCTTGGCTTAGGAGCGGTGGAGGTGGTGCCAGCGGAGTTCAGACGCAAGGGGTTCTACTCCTGTTATTTCCTTATCCCGAAGGCCAAAGGGGGCCGCAGGCCCATCCTGGACCTGCAAGGCCTGAACCAGTACATGGTAAAGCTCAGGTTTTACATGGTCTCTCTGGCCTCCAACATCATCACCCTCGATCTACAGGACGCATACTTCCACATTCATATATTCGAGGGACACAGGCATTTCCTCTGCTTCCCAGTTGGGCAGGAACACTACTAGTTCATTGTCCTCCTGTTTGGCCTATCGCCGGCTCCCAGGGTCTTCACAAAGTGTATGTTTGTGGTAGCGGCCTACCTCAGACGTCGGGGTGTCTAGATCTTCCCCTACCTCAACGACTGGCTGGTCAAGGGCAGCTCTAGGTCACAGGTACAGGATCACGTAACATTCCTCCTGTCTACATGCACCACATTGGGGCTGTTGGTAAACGACACCAAGTCCACATTGGTTCCAGTGCAGTGCAATTGGGGCAGTTTTTGGACGCAATGTCAGCCAGAGCCTACCTCCCACCAGACAGAACTGAAACCCTAAGGGAGCTCATCAGTGCAATCACAAGGATCCCCGTGATGACAGCCAGAGCGTGCCTCCAACTCCTGGGTCATATGTCGGTGTGCACGTATGTGGTTCATCATGCCAGACTCAGGATGCGGCCCCTCCAGCTCTGGTTGGCCTCGGTATTCTCCCAGTCCAGAGACAGAATGGACAAAGTCCTCACTGTGCCCGAACCGGTGATAGCCTCCCTAGGCTGGTGGTCCTCCCCGGAGAATGTGCTCCAAGGGGTCCAGTTCAGGGGCTAATTTCTGACTGTGGAATTGCTGTCCGATGCGTCGGACCTGGGGTGGGGCGCCCATGTGGAAACCTTTAGACCCAAGATCTGTGTTCCTGCCCTTCACATAAATGTCAAAGAGCTCAGGGCAGTCCGTCCGACGTGTGTGGCCTTCCGCTCACACCTGGAGGGCAGATTGGTCAGGGTTCTCACGGACAACACGGCCTCGATGTTTTACATCACCAGGCAAGGCGGGGCCAGTTCCTCAGCCCTCTGCCAGGAAGCCCTCAGGCTGTGGGACTTCTGCGTAGCCCACGATATTTACCTGGAAGCCCACCACTTACCGGACGTCCGGAACTCTCGGGCGGATCGGCTGAGCCGGGACTTCTCCTCTCAGCACGAATGGTCACTGCACCCAGAGGTGGTGCACAGGATTTTCCAAACGTGGGGCACTCCCCAAGTGGACCTGTTCGCAACCCGGCAGAACAGCCAGTGTCGCCGCTTCTGCTCCAGGGGAGGGTTGGGCATGGGCGCAATCTCCCAACACCTTCCTTCTATCCTAGTCAGGCCAGCTGTTCTATGCCTTTTCCCCCATTTCCAGTGATCGGCAAGGTCTTGGAAAAGATAAAAACAGACAGGGCCCAGGTCCTCCTGATCACCCCGGCATGGTGCAGGCAACATTGGTACTGGACTCTCACAAACCTGGCAGTCGCCCCGCTGTAGCCGTTGCCACCTGCTCTCCTGGGACCTGCTTTTCCAGGACCAAGGTTGCTTCCTCCACCCCAACCTAGCAGCACTCCACCTTGCGGCATAGCTGCTCAGTGGTTGGGCTGGGAGGAGAGGACTTGCTCTGAAGGGGTTCAGCGCATCCTCCTGGAGAGAAGGCGGCCTACCTGGCAAAATGGTCTCGGTTTTCCCGGTGGGCTGCTGATCGGGGGTTCTCTCCTGTGGCTGCTCCGATCCAGCTTATACTAGACTACCTCCCTCATCTTAGAGCCCAGGGCCTAGCACTCTCATCCTTCAAGGTGCACTTGGCAGCCATATCGGCCTTCCACCCGCCAGTACAGGGTCACACGATATTCTCTCATGCCATTACTGGCCAATTCCTTAAGGCAGGGGTGGCCAATCTGTGGCTCCAGAACCACATGCGGCTCTTCAGAAGTTGATATGTGGCTCCTTGCATAGGCACGGACTCCGGGGCTGGAGCTACAGGCACCAACTTCCCAATGTGCTCTGCCCCCACTCCACCGCTTCCCGCACCCTCCCTTGAGCCTGCCATGCCCTCACTCCTCCCCCCTGGAGCCTCCTGCACACCACGAAACAGCTGATCAGGAGGTGCGAGGAAGGAGGGGGAGCTGATGGGGGGCTGCTGACATGTTACTGTGGCTCTTTGACAACATACATTGGTAAATTCTGGTTCCTTCTCAGACTCAGGTTGGCCACCCCTGCCTTAAGGGTTTGGATCACCTCTTCCCATATGTTAGGCCCCTAGTCCCGCAGTGGGAACTGAGCTTGGTGCTGGCCAGGTTAACTGGACCTCCATTTGAACCACTAGCTACATGCTCCTGGTTACACCTGTCTTGGAAGGTAGCCTTCCTGGTGGCGATCAGGTCCACTGGGAGGGTCTTGGAACTCCGGGCCCTGACCTCTGAACCCCCATACACGGTGTTCCATAAGGATAAGGTCCAGCTCCGACCACATCCTTCATTCCTCCCTAAGGTGGTCTCTGCCTACCATATGGGCCAAGACATTTTCCTGCCGGTGCTCTGTCCCAAACCCCATGTGTCCAGTGAGGAGTGCTGCCTCCACATGCTGGATGTGAGACAGGCCCTGGCCTTTTACCTGGAACGTACGAAACCGTTCAGGAAGTGCTCACAACAGTTCATTGCCTCGGCCAAACACTTAAGAGGCCAGCCGATCTCCATTCGGCGGCTTGTGTATCTGTACTTGTTACAACCTGGCGGGAGTTCCCCCACCGCCGATCGTGAGGGCACACTTGACTAGGGCGTAAGCCTCGTTGGCTGCCTTACTGGCCCATGACCCTATTCAGGACATCTGTAAGTCTGCCACATGATCATTGGTTCACACTTTCACCTTGCATTATGCAATCATCTCCCAAACCAGAGAGGACACCAGGTTGGCAGGGCAGTGCTCCGTCCCAAGTGTCTGTGAACTCCTACCCACCTCCAACAGATATAGCTTGGAATCACCTATTGTGGAATGCACATGAGCAAAGAAGAAAAGATGGTTAATTTCCGTAACTGTTGTTCTTCGAGATGTGCTGCTCATGTCCATTCCACATCCCGCCCTCCTTCCTCTCTGTCAGAGTTGTCTGGCAAGAAAGAACTGAGGATAGGGGGAGCACACAGCACCCCTTATACTGCACCATGGCGGCGCCATACTTGCGAGGGATGGTCCCTTATGGGTACTGCTAATGGAAAAACTTTGGGCACCAGTGCACTTGGCAAGCATACACACCTATTGTGGAATGGACATGAGCAACACATCTCGAAGAATACCAGTTACAGAAAGGTAACTGTCTTTTTGGGGGGGAAGGGGAAGCTTGTGTATATTTGTGCCCCTTCTTACACTTACACAATTTTTCTTCACCTGTCCCAATATTTCTCCCACCTAGTGAGTTTCATAGACTGTCAGGGTTGGAAGGGACCTCAGGAGGTCGTCTAGTCCAACCCTCTGCTCAAAGCAGGACCAATCGCCAACTTTATTCCCACTTCTTCCTGATCTCCCTCTTCCAGACCCTGCTTCTTTCTCTTCTCTCCCCTGCCCCATCCACCTCCCTTTCTGTCTCCAGACCCCATGCACCTGCCTCCCAACCAGTCCTTGCCTCCTTTCCTTTCCTCAGTGCTTCTACCTCCTGACTGTTCTCCCATCTCTAGGGTATAAATGAGGTCAGATGCTTATCGGAGGTGCACAGAATACAGCTGGTAACCAGGACCTATGTTGTTGAACTTGGATGCTTAAAGCTAGTAGTACTTAGGAACCCAAACAAGAGCCCTGCCTTGGCTTCAATGGGAGCAGGATTGGGTTCTTAAACAATATAAATGATTTTCACCTTTGTGGCCAATATTTGGGGCATCTCTGTGCTGCTGTTACTCTGCGATATCAGCAAATGCACATGCTCTATGGGCTCAATGTTTCTGGTAATTGTAGCTCTAGCTGAAGAGCTCCAAATTCATGGCCCTTGTATACTTCACGTGGCACTAGCAGATGTGTACCCATGCTGTGAGCCTATGAATGACGGGAGGCATCAGGGACTCCTGTTCTCATCTGAAAGCTCTGCCGCCCACGCTCCTCTCTTGGCCTTGCTCTTTCTCTCCAGGGCTCGGGAGACGTGAAGTACCACTTGGGAATGTACCACCGAAGGATTAACCGCGTCACTGAGAGGAACATCACCCTCTCCTTGGTGGCAAACCCCTCTCACTTGGAGGCTGCAGATCCAGTGGTTATGGGCAAGACGAAGGCAGAACAGTTTTATTGTGGGGACACTAAAGGAAAGAAGGTAAAGGGCACCAAATACCTCTGATCCAGTGTCTGTTATAAGTTTATTCAGACTCTGCTTGTAGCTGACTGAAGAGAGGCAAACTGCTCCATGAGGGAGCCAGATTAGCCAAAGAAATCCATGTGGTTTGTTTGTCATTCTAAATTTCTCCAGAGATCTGGAATGCTGTCTGCCACAGGAAGAGTTCTGGTCCCATGTAAAGCACCCTCTCCTGTTTTATTCCTCCATCAACAGTCAGAACAGTGCTGCTTCTGTCCTGCTCCAACTTAACCAAGCCATAGCGAGCAGCGGAAGTAGCAGCTCAGCCAAAACGTCCTCTCTGATTTGGATGTCTTGGAGTGGGAGGCCAGATTGTTAGAAACGGTGAATGCATGAATCTCTAGTTCAAGTCAGGGGAAGGGGTGGGTGTTCAGCACCTCTGAAAATGGGGCTCAGGGTATTGCAGCTGGGGCATCTGAGAACCAAGGCATCCCAAATCGGTGGCCATTTAATAAAAAAAAAAAAAAAAAAAAAAATCAGCTTGGTCCTCGTGCTGTGCTGCTACTCAGCAGCAGCTAGAGGCCTTGGTAGTATTCTCAGAGGGGCCAGGGATGGAAATGGGAGGAGATATTGAAGTTGTTGAGATGGCAGAAGGCTGAAAGATGCCACAATTAAGCTTTGTATAACTTGCTGGAAAGGGATAAGCCAATATTTGGTGGCTATGGTGGTGGATTGCAGATCTAGACATCAACATGTCTAGGTGATGCAAAGGGGATTCACTCAGACTGAGAACCACTGGCAGTTACTCTGGAAGTCACTGAGAACAGCAGAGACTGGAGAGAAACAGAGAACAGCAGAAAGGGTTGGAGAAAAATATCTGTGGTATAGATCCTCAAAAAGAAAAATAGAATGATCCTGGCAATTTACCAGCCAGGTCCCCTTGTAAAAAGACACAGATGAGTGACTGGCCCATGAGTAATAAGAGAGAGGAACTTATGTGGAATCATTGCAGACTCTTTTTCACTTTGGTCTACTAACAAAATGTAGTGGAGGAAGAGGACACAGCGGATGGAGAATCCATTTGTTTCAGTGAATTTGATCAAGTGCCTTATTTAGTTCAGATGCCCTTGTATAGGGACGCTCTTTTAGGATCTGGACAATGTCTTAAGGCATATTGTAAAGTGGGGTAATGGAAAGCCCCAGTGAATGGACCCATGAGAGTCGTCAGTGAGATCGGGGTTAGATCCGTTCTGAAAGAGTGGTTAACAACCAGACCCACCCTGGAACTGCAAACCCCACCAACAGAGAAATAACACTAAGAAACCTCAAGAGGGAGTAATGTGAGAGTCGGGCCGCTATGATGCTGACTAAGGTATTAGGGGATGGGGAGGAAGGTCCCTCTTGGAGGAGATCGCTGCGACAAGTAACCAGGTGTGAGAGTGTCTGGGTCAAGTCCTGGCTCCATTGCAGTTGGTGGGAGTTTTGCCACTGACTTCAGCATAGCCAGGAGTTGAATGTCTAGAGGCATGTTGTGCAGCAGGGAGTCACTTTCTCTTATAGAAAACTACTATAAACAAACTCTCCCTCCCCAGATAAATCTGACCAAACTGAAGGGAACTGAATGTAAATCGGGGATCACTGTGATCCCGAGATATGTCGTTGGCTTGGAATAGGTAGTAGGGACCAGAGGATCCAGTCCTTGAGAGAGAACAGGTGTGTCCTTCAACATGTATCCTAATATGAAAGAACAAGTCATAAAAAATGGGCTGTTGTAAGCAACTTCAATGTCTGGCTTATAACAAACATGTATCCAATACCGTGGGAGAGGTATACGGGTAGATCCAACGAGATCAAAAATAACCCAGATTCTTTGTGGGAGGACAGAGAATATACCAAGACGAACACTGTCCTCTTGTACGGCAACATCTGTAGACAGCACTCCACGTCTAGTGTGATTGGGCAGAAGCCTCACACAGATACTAGTGGAATTCCCATTTTAATTGCTGCACCTGAAGTGTCCTCACTAACGTTTGAAGTGGCTTGTGAAATGTAGATCCTTTCTCTATGCGCATGAATTTTTTCAGCCCACACTTGAGAGGGAAGTTTTGTTATCAGTAAAATCAAAAGCAATCACTAATTTTCATTTAGGATATTCCCTTTTTCCAAAAGCTGGAGAAGTGAGATGGGCACTGGTTGGTGCTCAGTAAACTTCATCCACCACGGGACTGGTTCCCGTGCAACACTCAGCAGCAGATAAATTAATTGGCATAATCCACTGATTGCCATTAATTCCAAGAATCATGTTTTAACTAGGGCTGTAAATTAATCGCAATTAACTCATGCAATTAACTCAAAAAAATCACGATTAAAAAAATTAATCACAATTAATTGCACTGTTAAACAATAGAACACCAATTGAAATTTATTAAATATTTTTGGATGTTTTCTGTTTTCAAATATATTGATTTCAATTACAACACAGAATACAAAGTGTACAGTGTTCACTTTATATTTATTTTTTTGTTACAAATATTTGTACTGTAAAAAACAAAATAAATAGTATTTTTCAAAAACAAAACAAAAGTGCCATGCGAATGCGTGTTCTCATCTTCAGGTGACATGGTAAACAAGAAGCTGGCAGCATTATCTCCTGCAAATGTAACCAAACTTGTTTGTCTGAGCGATTGGCTCAATCAAGTAGGACTGCATGAACATGCAGGCTCTAAAATTTTACATTGTTTTATTTTTGAATGCAGGAGTTTTTGTACATAATTCTACATTTGTAAGTTCAACTTTCATGATAAAGAGATTGCACTATAGTACTTGTATTAGGTGAATTGCAAAATACTATTTATTTTGTTTTTTTTTACAATACAGATATTTGTAATCAAAATTAAATATAAAGTGAGCACTGTACACTTTGTATTCTGTGTTGTAATTGAAATCAATATATTTGAAAATGTAGAAAACATCCAAAAATATTTAAATAAATGGTATTCTATTATTGTTTAACAGCGCGATTAATTTTTTTAATCACTTAACAGCCTTAGTTTTAACCTAGTCTTCTAGAATTTCAGGAGGGGAGGGCTGTGAATCCACCCAGTATCTTCCTGAGTCATTGCACCAGAGACACTAGCGTGTGCGGATCCAGCCTCACATGGAGGAGCTTTGTTGAAACATCAAACTGAAACCTCGCTCCTTAGCACAGTCACCTGGGGGCTAAAGCATCAGATCTTCCTTGCTATGAAGGTTACGGACAGACAATGGAAAGTATGAGGCAAAGGAGCTGCCACCAGAGAGATGTGGAGATGTATGTACAGTGGGGAGATGAAGAAGAGTTTTCCATGCCCAGTCAGAGCCTGCTTGTAGCTGCTGCCCCACCCTAGCCAATAGCCCCTCCTTCCCCAACAATGCTGGGCCCCCTCTGTGTGCACTTCTGGGCACCTTTTAATGCTGAAAAGAAGCCAACAAGCCACCAGCCTTCAGTTTGATCCTCTTGTCCCCACAGGTGATGTCCATTCTCTTGCACGGAGATGCAGCTTTTGCCGGGCAGGGCATAGTGTATGAGACGTTCCATTTGAGTGACTTGCCATCCTACACTACGCATGGGACAGTTCACGTGGTTGTGAACAACCAGGTAAAAACTGGGCCCCATGGCTGCAAGACTGGGTTCTTCAGCTCCACTGATACCAGAATCTTTGAGAACATGCACTTTAAATGCACAGGGCAGGGAGAATGGTTTGTCCATCTCTGATGTATCATGCTGGTGTGCTAGCAATGGTAAGCAGATGTCAAGGATGTGTTTTATCCTAGGGATGGGGCCCTGCATCAGGGTCTTCTCCCGCTAAAATGGTGCTGTGTTGTACCTGTGAAACTCCAGTTATGGTTCAGTGTCGGAATTGGGGCTTCTGGGGATGTGTATAGGCAGATCCATAAGCAGGAGAGCTCCTATGAGACAAGGCTAAGGAACAAGAAGAACTGATAACTTGCTCTGGGCTATAACGGTGAAGTCCTGAGTGTCTAGGGCCTGGTCTACACTACAGACTTATTTCAGAGTAGCAGCCGTGTTAGTCTGTATTCGCAAAAAGAAAAGGAGTACTTGTGGCACCTTAGAGACTAACAAATTTATCTGAGCATAAGCTTTCGTGAGCTACAGCTCACTTCATCGGATGCATCCGATGAAGTGAGCTGTAGCTCACGAAAGCTTATGCTCTAATAAATTTGTTAGTCTCTAAGGTGCCACAAGTACTCCTTTTCTTACTACAGACTTAGGTTGACATAAGGCAGGTTACTTCAGCCTCATTATGTCAGTGTACACACTACAGCCTTGCTCCCACTGATGTAAGTGCCGATGTAACTCCATCTCCACAAGAAGCGTAGGGCTTACGTTGGTGTAGTTAGGGCGACACAGTGTCATTGCAGGTTACTTACATGGGTTGCTGGCTGTCATTCTTGTCAATTTCATGACTCCATGCTGGCATTCTGAAATTGACAAGAAAGCCGGGCTGTTGACCCCGGGATGTAGGGGGGGCTCCAGCTAAAGCCCGACTGCCCCCTGGGTCCCACCCCCCCACTCCCAGCCTGGCAGCTACCCAGGCTCCCCTCTCCAAGCCCAGCTGCTCCCAGCCCAGTTGCGTCCACTACCCAGGGGTTGCTGAACAGGGAGCTGCATGCAGAGCTGACAGCCCACGCTCTCAGCTCCCTCACACTTAAGTCAGTGGAAGCACTCCTGGTGATGACATGCATCACCAACAGGAGGAGGGCAGTGTGGACATGAACCACCGCAGAGGTGGCTGTAAGTCGACCTAACATAGGTCAACTTAAGTTTGTAGTGTAGACATGCCCTAAATTATTGTGTCTTTGATCCCCTGTTCTGTTCTGAGCTCAGGTGACAGTGGCTTGATTGATATCCCGTTCCCTGATGCTAGATGGACTGGTTCTGAGCAGAGCCCAGTGGGAGAATGAGGGGGACTGTTTGAGCTTTTATATGGTCTCTCTGAAAGAGTCTTTTACCCCCGTCTTACCTCTCACAAGCACCACCCTTTATGTGGACTCCAATAATGTTCTACCCTGGTGACTGCCCTCCCTCTGCTGAACAGAGCATAACAAAATCAGAACAGAGCTAACTTAACTGACCAGGATAGCTTCTCTAGCTAGACCAGGGATCTCAAACTCAAATCACCACAAGGGCCACATGAGGACTAGTACATTGGCCTGAGGACCGCATCACTGAAACCTTTTCATACAACGATACAAAAGTATAGTCAAAAATTAAAAAAAAAAAAAAATGAAGAGTAATATAGTATGCTATTTCAGAGTAGCAGCCGTGTTAGTCTGTATTCGCAAAAAGAAAAGGAGTACTTGTGGCACCTTAGAGACTAACAAATTTATTAGAGCATAAGCTTTTGTGAGCTACAGCTCACTTCATCGGATGCATTTGGTGGAAAAAACAGAGCGCGCGCGCGCGCACACACACACACACAGAGAGAGAGAGAGAACATGAAACAATGGGTTTATCATACACACTGTAAGGAGAGTGATCACTTAAGATAAGCCTTCACCAGCAGCAGGGGGGGAAGGAGGAAAACCTTTCATGGTGACAAGCAAGGTAGGCTAATTCCAGCAGTTAACAAGAATATCAGAGGAACAGTGGGGGGTGGGGTGGGGGGGAGAAATACCATGGGGAAATAGTTTTACTTTGTGTAATGACTTATCCATTCCCAGTCTCTATTCAAGCCTAAGTTAATTAAAAGTCAATTTGTTAACTTTTTAAAAACTGTAATGGAAAAAGTCCGTGCTAATTTTTAAAGTCATTTCATTTTTGACCGCTTAGGGTATGTCTACACTACGAAATTAGGTTGAATTTATAGAACTCTATTTTTAGGAAGCAGTTTTATACAGTCGATTCTGTGTGTCTTCACTAAGCGCTTTAAGTCAGCAGAGTGCGTCCACAGTACTGTGGCTAGCATCGACTTTCGGAGTGTTGCACTATAGGTAGCTATCCCACAGTTCCCGCAGTCTCCGCTGCCTATTGAAATTTTGGGTTGAGCTCCCAGTGTCTGATGGGGCAAAAACATTGTTGCAGGTGGTTTTGGGTACATGTCAGTCGCTCCTCCTCCGTGAAAGCAAAGGCAGTCAATCGTTTCGCGCCTATTTTCCGTGCAGACATCATACTGCCATCAGCAGACGGTGCAGTAGGACTGCTAACCTTGGCAGCCAGTACGTAAACCACAAGGGGTACTTCTCAATGGTGCTGCAAGCACTGGTGGATCACAAGGGACGTTTCACTGACATCATAGAATCATAGAATATCAGGGTTGGAAGGGACCTCAAGAGGTCATCTAGTCCAATCCCCTGCTCAAAGCAGGACCAATCCCCAACTAAATCATCCCAGCCAGGGCTTTGTCAAGCCTGACCTTGAAAACCTCTAAGGAAGGAGATTCTACCACCTCCCTAGGTAACCCATTCCAGTGCTTCACCACCCTCCTAGTGAAAAAGTTTTTCCTAATATCCAACCTAAAACCTCCCCCACTGCAACTTGAGACCATTACTCCTTGTTCTGTCATCTGCTACCACTGAGAACAGTTTAGATCCATCCTCTTTGGAACCCCCTTTCAGGTAGTTGAAAGCAGCTATCAAATCTCTTCATTCTTCTCTTCTGCAGACTAAACAATTCCAGTTCCCTCAGCTTTAACACAGATTTGTTAATCTTCATGGAAGAGAAAAACTATTCACATATATATGTACTTCCAAACATTGCCATTATCCTTGCAGAAGCAGAGAATAACGTGAAATCTTTCTTGTGAAAGAAACCTGTAGAATTCTGGAATTCCAGCATCTGTAGAATTCTGCTCCAAAATGGTATCGCACCGAAGCTCCACTAACTCCATCTGCATTTCCTCTGCAACATTATCAATTTCCACAGCAAATGGTGTGGAAAAATGTTTAAAATGTGGTTCCAGTGCGTTGACATCTTTAAACCGCACATCAAACTGCTTGTGTAAGTTAGAAATGATATCTGCATATTCTTTCAAGGATTTTTGTTCAACTTTTCCTAAGGAATTCAGAGTCGAGAAATGGACCAAATTGCCAGCAGTCAGCTGTTTCCCTGACAAAGTAAGCTTGACTTTGAATGACTTAACACTGAAGTGAGCTGTAGCTCACAAAAGCTTATGCTCAAATAAATTGGTTAGTCTCTCTAAGGTGCCACAAGTACTCCTTGACTTAACACTGTCATACATCTGTGTTATATCACCTGTTTTCTACCCTGAAGCTTCAAGTTCAGTGCATTCAGGTGATCAGTTACGTCTGTTAGAAAAGCAAGGTTGCAGATAAAAGTGGAATCGGCAAGCTGTGGAACCTCCTTGTTTTTCATTTTCATAAACGAATCAATCTCCTCTCTAAGTGCAAAAAAATGCTTCAAAACATTTCCACGACTCAGCCATCTAACTTGAGTGTGTTACAGAAGTTCCCCATATTCGCTGTCCATACTTGCTAGAAAAGAAGTGAACTGTCTGTGATTCAGCCCTCGTGCACATATAAAATTAACGGTATTAACAACTACATCCATAACTTCCTTCATTTGTAGACTTTTACTACACAGGGCTTCTTGGTGCAAAATGCAATGTATATTGGTGAAGCTAATTCCTGGTATATTGAGGCTATTCAGGTTGGGCTTCAATCATCCAACCACACCAATGTTTTCAGAGTACATTGATAGCGCACCGTCCATAGCCCAAGATACGAGTTTGTTCCATGGCAGCGCAGCTTTTTCAGTGCACTCTTCCAGTCCTTGAAATATGTCACATCCCATTGTGGGATCCTTCCGTGGCATTAAGTCTAGCAATTCTTGTTTATATTCAAATTGCAGTCCACACCCCAATGAACACTGCACTCTGTACGGTATCGGATACATCTGTACTCTCATCAAGAGCAATTGAAAATGCTTCGAAGTCTTTTGCCATTTGAATCAATTGTTTTTTCACATTATCTGCTAAATCTGTTATCCTGCAGGAAACTGCATTGGCAGACAAGCTTGTGCCTTCAAAAACTTTCTTCCTATCAGGACATAAAATTTCACTGGCCTTTACAAGACCTTCTTTTACGAATAGGCCTTCTGTAAAAAGTTGCAATGATTTAGCTATCATTTCATTTATCACAAAACTTGCTCTTACTGAATCTTCACTAGACTTGTTAATCTCCGGGAAAAAAATGTCTTTGCTTGGCAAATGCTGCTTTAAGTTACCGAACTTTTTCCCCTCGGATTTTTCCAGTGAATGCATCATATTTTTCACAGTGCGTCAGATTGAAGTGCCGACGCACATTATACTCCTTGGGAACAGCAATCGTTTGCTGACAAAAAAAAAAGGCATTGAATTTTATCTTTTACCTCTGTGGAAAAAAATATAAATTCTCCCATTTGTCTTGGAAAACTCTTTTTTTTTTTTTTTTTTCTTCCATGAGTGTTCTTTTTTTCGACGAGGTCATTTCCGAGCAGTTTTAATAAAATATATACACGCAGTAATGTACCTCACTCAAAGGACAAAACACACACTTTGTTTTAGAATTACTTTGGTTAAAGCCCACGCTCTGCCCCGGCCCTGCCTCCACTCCAACCCTTCCATGAGGCCCCTACCACTTCCCTGCCCCCATTCCAACTCCTTCCCCAAAGTCCCCCCCCAACTCCGCCCCCTCTGCATCCCTATTCCAACCCCTTCCCCAAATCCCTGCCCCTGCCCTGTCTCTTCTCCCTCTCCTCTCCTTCCCCAGAGGGTGCGGCTTCCCACTACTCCCCCCCTCCCTCCTTTGGCAGCGGGAAGCATCTGGAGATAGGCAGAGGATTGGGAAGCGGGGGGATGAGGGGCAGCAGGTGAGGGGAGCGTAGTGGCCACAGGAAGTAACTCAGGGGGGTGGCCCACAGGCCGCATGTTTGAGACCCCTGAGCTAGACCAACGTAATAACTTGGGCTCCCTTTACTGGCCTTGGAAGCTTTCTCCAGTATCTTAACCTCCTCCTAGGAAAGGTGTTAGCATGTCCTTGTTCTGTAATACTTAACTTTGGTTGGAGCTCTGTTATCCAGCAGGTGGGGTAAACTGTTGTAAAAATCTCTTGTCATCAATCATGATAGCTTCTTGGTCTAACCTGACATAGAGGCAGTGTTACCTTGTGGTTAGAGCGGGGATGGGTAGGTAGTTGGAAGCTTGCAAATGTACTTCCAGCTCTGCCAACAACTCGCTTAAAATCTGTCTGTTTTCCTTCTGCAAAGTGGAGGGAACTCTCCCTTCCCCCACTCTGTGTGAAGCATTTTGAGATACTCAGTGATGGGCACCATCTGATTGCCAAGCGTAACTGTTTTCTAGACCTTTTCTGTGTCTGCCTTCTGCTATGTTCCATGATGGCCCCAAATTGCTCTGTTTCCAGATCGGATTCACTACAGACCCTCGTATGGCCCGTTCCTCTCCGTACCCAACCGACGTTGCCCGGGTGGTGAATGCACCTATTTTCCATGTCAATGCGGATGACCCAGAGGCAGTGGTGTATGTGTGCAATGTAGCAGCAGAATGGAGAAGCACTTTCCACAAGGATGTGGTGGTTGACTTGGTAAGTGATTGAGAATCAGTTGGGGCTTTGCTAAAATCCTGGCTTTGTTTAGTGAACTTCTGGGGAAATGACAAAATGCTCTTCAGATGGACCATTGAAGGCATCTCGGACTGTTTGTACAGCACCTAGCACAATGGGTCTTTGGGCCATGACTGGGCTCAGAGGTGCTACTGTAATCCAAATACACCTGTACCCCGATAGAACACGGGTTCGCATACAACGCAGTAAAGCAGGCCTCCCTGCGCCCTGCAAGGGTCTGGGAGGTAAGAGCTGTGGGGGGACACTTTTGGGGGCCTTGCAGGTCCAGAGTGGCCTGGGTGATTAGCGGGGGGCTGGGAGCAGCCTGCTCTGCTTCCCTCGCCCTGGCCCCTGCACTCACCAGTGGCGGGAAGCGGAACGCCACAGCTGGGAGCTGGCGGAGTGGAGTGGGCTGGGGCCATGTTGCTCCGCTTCCCACCACTGCTGGTGAGTGCCTGTCAGGGGGCGGGGGTGTGGATGGGGGCGGGGCAGTCGGGACAGGGAGCAGGGGGTTTGGGTAGGGGGTGGGTTCTTGGGGGTGATTAGGGATGGGGGTCTCTGGAGGGGGCAGTCAGAGGACAAGGAGCAGCGGTGCCAAAGCAAGTTCGATATAACAAGATTTCACATATAACGCGTTAAGATTTTTTGGCTCCCATGGACTGCATTCTATCGGGGTAGAGGTGTAATAAATAATGACTCTCTCTTGTGCTTCTTTGCACCTTAACCCTTTGTTCTCTGGTTCTGGTAGTTGTGTTGGGGAGGCATCTAAAGAAATATTTAAGCGAAAACAAGGCACTGAAAATGCAGCTGTGTTGTGCTTGAAGAAAAGTAGATGCTAATTTTTTCTGTAACAGCTCAAATAGCTGCAGTTTTTCTTTTAAACTGGGATGAAACCATTCCATTAAGTCATTAGTTACTCTAGTTTTACACCAGTGTCGCTCCATTGACTTCTGTGGAACCTATTCCTGATTTACACTAGTCTAAATGAGATCAAAATCAGGCCCTCTGCCTTCAGGCAGTACGTGATTTCCTTCATCATGGTTACATCCCACGTACAGATCAATGTAAATGTGACAGCTTTTTTGGCTTCTGAAATAGGGATTGAATACTGGCTATTTTTATGGCTTTCTTTCCTTGTGCACTAGGTGTGTTACAGGCGGAATGGTCATAACGAGATGGACGAACCCATGTTCACCCAGCCATTGATGTACAAGCAGATCCGGAAGCAGAAACCTGTGCTGCAAAAATACGCAGAGATGTTAATTTCGGAGGGGGTGGTAAATCAGCCGGAGTACGAGGTATTGTCCCTCAGTGCTTTAGAAGAAAGATGCAGTCCGTGATCAGTCACAACCCCTTAAATCTAGTTGGCAAATAAGAATGTTGAATGGGGGAAAATGCAAATGTAATATAATGCAAGAAATATGTGAAGGTTACCAGTGTACCAAGCATAGTTGCATAGCAGGACTGCACCCCTCTCAGCTGACTTGGCAGTGTAGTGTAGCGTTACCTTGCCCTGAGGGGTCTGGGTAGGGGAGTACTGAAGGGGTGCCTAAAGATCTGCTGATGTGTTTGGAAGGAAGGAGCTCAGATTTAGACATCCAAGGGGCCTCAATACTTGTTGCTAGCATTCCTATCAAGGTTCCCCTGACTAAAGAAGCTAACGCTGTTTCTGAGAGCAGCACAAGCCCATCCATGCTGTCGGTTAGAACCTACTCTTGGGCAGAAAATCCCTCTCTGCACTGGTCCTGGAAACACACGGACTCCATTTAAACCCAGTTGTAGCTGGTACAGTTATAGTCCCAGTGTGAATATGGCCTGTGGTTCAATCTACACTTTATATGCTACCATTTTGGTTACCCACTTACAATACAGTAATTGTGCCAGCATCGTTCCCCCTTCAGTGTATTTGGGGCACAGCAGTAATTATCTGTGTTTTGAGCCATGCTGCAGTCTTGGGGTAAAACCCTGGCCCCATTGAAGTCCATGGCAAAAACTCCCTTGGATTTTAATGGGGCCAGGGTTTCACCCTTGGATTTTAGCAGGGCTGTAGACATAGTTCAGGAACACAGGTGACTCCTGCACTATAAGCCTTGCCTGCGCTATAACATCAGACAGTATTGTACCTGTGCTCCTCACGTAGTTGCTCGCATTATGTCAATGGGACCTAACTGAAAAGTGCTTTATTCTGCCTCTTGAGCATTCAGACCCATTGACTGGCTGTGGCATTTCCTAATGTCAGGGATATATGGGATGCCCCACTGGAACTGGATTTTGTATTTCATGTAGCTTTGGCATCAACAAAGGACATAAGCTCTTAACTGGCACACAGCCAGCAGTAGGCAGTGTCCTGGCAGTGCTGACCTCTCGTCCCTAATGTTGTATGGTCAGGCACAAGCATGGCAGCGTGCAGCAGCCATGAATGTGGTGCGAGGCACATTTATGGTCCTGGTGCTAAACTGATGGGGGATAGAGTTTAAAGTGTCTGAAGAGGAGGTGAATGTGAAAATGCCCCCTCTGGGATCCACGTAGACTTTGTGCTGAAATAGAGAGGGAGCAGCAATGAGAGGCCTGGCCTTTAAGCCCAACACTCTTACTTGGCTACTTCTCAGTAATGATATTCTGCCCTATTGCTCTCAGGAGGAAATTTCCAAGTATGATAGGATCTGTGAAGAGGCCCATGCCAGATCCAAGGATGAAAAAATCCTGCACATCAAGCACTGGCTGGATTCCCCCTGGCCTGGTAAGTAACTAGTGGCTTCCCTGACAAATGGCCACAGTTCAGGAACTACTTCTGCCTCCAATGGATTAGACCTTTGACTTCTGGCACAGGTAGGAGCTGTATGTCTCCAAGGATGTGTAATGAAGAGAGTGGGAAATATACCACTCAAGCCTGGTGAAGAAAATGCACCCCTTGGGAAAGCATGGGGGACTGTATTACTGTATGGGCTTTGTCTGTTTGTACTGACAGAGGTGGAACCGCTCAGGGTTTGCTCTGCATCCCAAATCCTGTTCCACATCAGAGAGTACAGAAGGTTCTGTAACATAGTCATCAAATGCTCTTACTACAGAGCCAGCCTGGTGTTCACCAGGTCACGGATGATCTCTCCTCCTTCCCCAGGTTTCTTCACTCTTGAGGGCCAGCCCCGGAGCATGACCTGTCCCTCTACTGGTCTGAATGAAGAAGACTTGGCCCATATAGGCAAGGTGGCCAGCTCAGTGCCTGTTGAGGATTTCACAATTCATGGAGGTACAGACGTGCTGGAATAGATGCCCCCGGCACCCCACTCTCGGGGGGGAGGGGGCAGTTATTCTGTGTAGAGCTGGATGCTTTACGGAGTAGAGGAGATGGTTAATGCTGTGGGTTTTTTACCCACAAAAGCTTATGCCCAAATAAATCTGTTAACCTTTTAAGGTGCCACCAGACTCCTCCTTTTTTTGTGGATACAGACTAACACGGCTACCCTGTGATACGTAAGTGAGAGTTGTTCGACCATGATCTACAGGGAGTCGTGGTCTCTGGTTCTGTAGACTGAGGCCGTAGGCCAGCCTGGGGAGTGGGAGAGAGAAGGTCTGCTAGAATGGTTAACTATTGGAACAAACTACTAAAGGAAATGGTGGGTTCTCCCTCTCTTGGTGCCTTCAGATGGACTGGCTGCCTTTCTGGAGATGCTTTAGTCATACACAAGTTGTTGGACCAGCGAAGGGGTAACTGGATGAAATTCCCTGGCCTGTGTGCTGTACAGGACTAGATGATCTAATGTCCCTTCTGATCTTCCACTCTGAGTAAACGGGGACTTCCATATAGTGGTTCAGATCCAAAGTATGGTGATTGGGATGTGGGTGACCACCTAAGTGCTAATGAGACTTCTGAAGGTGCTTATCTGGCCCCCATTGCTCATATCTGAGATGTTTCCCATCTTCAATGTGTTTATCCTCTCATACCTCTGTGGGGCAAGCAGGGCTGGTATCGCCATTGTGCAGAGGGGAAACTGAGGCCCAGAGAGGCTAAGGGACTAGCTCAGGTCACGTGGGCAGCCTGAGGCAGAGCAGGGACTCGAACCCAGGTGTCCCATGTCCTAGGTTAGTGCCCTAATCACTGGACCATCCTTCCTCTCAAAAAAAAAAAAAAAAAAAAAAAAACACACACCCAACACCTCCTTATGGCAATGCCCAAAGGCTCCAGCTGGTACTTACAGAGATTCTTAGAATATCAGGGTTGGAAGGGACTCAGAAGGTCATCTAGTCCAATCCCCTGCTCAAAGCAGGACCAACCCCAACTAAATCATCCCAGCCAGGGCTTTGTCAAGCTGGGCTTTAAAATCCTCTAAGGAAGGAGATCCCACCACCTCCCTAGGTAATGCATTCCAGTGCTTCATCACCCTCCTAGTGAAAGTTTTTCCTAATATCCAACCTAAACCTCCCCCACTGCAACTTGAGACCATTACTCCTCGTTCTGTCATCTGCTACCACTGAGAACAGTCTCTAGATCTCTCAGCAACCCCCTTTCAGGTAGTTGAAAGCAGCTATCAAATCCCCCCTCATTCTTCTCTTCTGCAGACTAAATAATCCCAGTTCCCTCAGCCTCTCCTCATAAGTCATGTGCTCCAGCCCCCTAATCATTTTTGTTGCCCTCTGCTGGACTCTTTCCAATTTTTCCTTTTCCTTCTTGTAGTGTGGGGCCCAAAACTGGTCACAGTACTCCAGATGAGGCCTCACCAATGCCAAATAGATTGCCAGACTGGCTTTTTGAATCTTGCTAAGTTCTTGATCTTTAGAGCTTCTTGTGAGTTCCACAGTCTGGTGACATGAATCTAGACCCCTCACCCCCTTACAAACACATTAACCATACCTATCTTCCTGGGGGTGGCTAATATTTCCTCTGCTGCACCAGCCTACCCAGTTTGTTTGTAGCACCTTCTGGCCGTGGGCCTGGCAATGCCCATGCTTTTGACCCAGCACTCAGAAACTGTTCTCTCCACTACTACTTGGACTCGGTCTCCTCTCCCGGGGGGGTGATGTCTGGCAGTGAGTGCTCCTAATGCAGGTGAAGTTGGCTCAGTGAAAACCATGTTTGTTAAAGAAAACAGAGAATGACCAGGAACTCCAGTTGTTTTTCAGAGCTGGTCTCCTCTGCTCCTTACCTCTGCTCCTTTACCCTGCCTTTACCCTGTGCTAGGCTGAAACAGTCCACTTCCCTTTTGTCCCATTATGTCCAGAGCATCTGCGTGTCAGGGAATCCAGACTGCCGATGGATTGGTTGATAGCATGAGCCATGTTGTCCCAGCCTCAGGCTGCTTGCATAGTATGTTGCTGCAGTTCCTCTTCAGCGGGCTGCAAACTGTTCTTTATCTCTGCAGGTTTGAGCCGGATTCTAAAAACCCGCTGGGAGTTGGTTAAGAACAGGACAGTAGACTGGGCATTAGCTGAGTACATGGCATTTGGCTCCCTTCTCAAAGAGGGAATCCACATCCGACTGAGTGGCCAGGATGTCGAGAGGGGGACATTCAGGTAAAGCCAGGGGTTTCCCCCAGTAAAAGGTGATCCCACCCCTCTTCAAGGGGCTGCTGAGTGGGGAATAGAAGAGGCCAGTCTTAAGTTGCCTGCCGTGCTGGAGCTCTGATGAAAGGCAAGGGAGGAGCCCAAATTGTGGGTGGAGGGGTCCCTTTCACAGCACTAATGGTGTTAGTATGGGCAGCTCCTAGATATGATCGTAACCTGGCTTCATTGTATTCTGCAGTTGCAAGCCAAGCCTCTCAGCAGAGTAGCATGAGCCAGGCAGCCGCTTGCGTGCAGGCGCTTACTCTGACCCGTTGGGTAGGATAACACTTAAGTAACATTACTGCTGGACGTTGTCTCCTTCCACAGCCATCGTCACCATGTCCTGCATGATCAGAACGTAGACAAGAGGACCTGCATCCCCATGAACCACCTCTGGCCAAACCAGGCTCCATACACTGTCTGCAACAGCTCCCTGTCGGAGTATGGAGTCCTAGGTCAGTGTCACTGGGGGTTCTTCGCCTGGCTCACAACAGCCACAGGGCTAGTTAGTGCTGGGCTGTCTGTCAGGTATTCTGGTGGATATGGCCTCTTCACTCTTCTCTCTTCTCTGCAGGTTTCGAGCTGGGCTTTGCTATGGCCAGTCCCAATGCCTTAGTGCTGTGGGAGGCCCAGTTCGGTGACTTCCACAACACTGCTCAATGCATCATTGACCAGTTCATCTGCCCCGGCCAGGCTAAGTGGGTGAGACAGAATGGCATCGTTCTGCTGCTGCCCCATGGCATGGAGGGCATGGTAAGGATGCACTCACTTCCCATCTTTCTGGGCAGTACTGATATCTCAATGTCACGGTTCCCATAGCGCCCCAGGACACTTCCTCAGGCCAGACACTGCATAGACCAGGTCTCTGTCCGACCAGTCACCTGGGCACATTGGGGTAGTCCTGCAATCTGGAGATTGCTCACCTCTTTAGCTGTATTACCCGGCCTGCACCAGCCCATGTCATTGTTTTCCATACAACTGTGTTAACAGCTTGCAGAGGGGCCTGGACTCCATGGGCTGGGAGCAGTGCCAGCCGCTGTGCAGGTGAGAGTATCTGGCTGAGTGGAAGAGGATTGGGAGCAACAGGGCTCAGCCTAGGGGCTTGTTGGGGCTGTGGGAGTGGAGTCTAGAGTTCAGTACTAAGGGACGGCTGCAGCTGTTGGACCTACTTCTTAGTAAAAATCAAAACTTCTGCACTTTTAAACCAGAGTGAAATCCTGTTGTGCAGCACATACCAAGGTCCTCCTCAAACAGTGACTAGCATCAGCTGGCTCTATAGCTCTCTACGAGGTGTGGAGAGCTCTCTTAAAGAAGGAAACTTGCATGTGTGGTTCGCTTCACCTCTTGTTGGTTTTGCCCAAAGGGTCCCGAGCACTCATCAGCCAGGCCAGAGCGATTCCTGCAGATGTGCAACGACGATCCAGATGTCTTCCCCGTAAGTGTCTGGCTGTGCTGAATTCACACTCTTTCCCTTTGGGGCCTTTCCCATCTCTCCCCTCCTGCATCTTGGAGTACTTGCTCTGTCCCTGACTCTGACCACTACACAACAAAGGCTTCCAGAAACAGCTTTTGGGGGATTTTGTGGATGGGATGGTAACACATGGAACAATTTTACAGAGCACCTGGATTCTGGGCAGCAGGCCAGGGGGAGCAGGATATAGGAAGCAGTGCTGTGCTGGCAACTCACATTTAATGACTCCTGGGTTTCCCCAGTCCCCAGAGTCAGGAAGACTTAGGTTGGGTTATCGAGGGGGACTCAGAAATGTCCGTTGCTGTGTTAGCACAGAAAGAGCAGAGCGCTAGTTAGTGCGCTAACGTGGGACAGTAAAGGCTGGCTGTAACCCAGCAAGGCCAGTGAATGGAACTCTGTTTCCATGGCTTCTCCTCTTTCCTCGTTGACTTTCTCCAAAAGCTGTCATCAGAGTCACACCCATTGCTCTCAGGCCCATTTGCTCGTTTATATTAGGGAGCGATTTCCCAGTGCCATAGCTGGAGGGGGGTGTATCGGAGTACTTCGGAGTGGCTCCAAAAGCCTTGTACAAAATGCAGCTCCCCTGCTCTCAGCCTGTCCTGTCTCCACAGCTGGCTCATGTACTTAGGGGGGCTGTCCCTTTTCAGGTTAGGGACACAGAGGCACTAAGAAGTCGGGATAGGCTGAAAACCACCTAAGGGAATAGTGTAAAAGGGAAAGCGGAAAGTTACACTGGCCCAGAATTTGCTGTGTTCATTCCTGAGCAGTGTCCTAAAAGCCCTGCTAGGCAGAGAAGGCAATGGAGAGTATAGATCAGGACTCCAGTGGCTTTGAGATACCTGCTGCTAAAATCCTACCTCGTGAAATGGAAAAACTAAAGTGACACACGTAACTAAACTTGACTTTTAAGAGCCAAGTTGTCCCAATTTGCTTGAAATACTCTAAGGTTGAGCTTACAGGTTAGGGCCGCTGTATTCAGGTAACCACTGGTCCTGGGCTAGTGATGAGCAAGAGAGACTCTGGGCCCCCATGTTGGGGTACTGCAGTTGACTTACATGGCATCTCTCTGTTCATATTGGAGCCGCTGGAAGACATAAATGCAGGTTGTTAATGTGGGACATTTGCGATTTTGTCTAAACCATTTCTACTTTTCATGTGCTGTAGAAACTCGATGACTTTGACGTACGCCAGCTTTACGACTGCAACTGGATCGTTGTGAACTGCTCCACTCCAGCAAACTTCTTCCACGTCCTGCGGAGGCAGATACACCTTCCGTTCCGGAAACCGGTCAGTGAGCTCTAGACACTGCCCTGGTATGGACCCGGCCACGCACCATTGTCTTGTAGCTCAAGTGCTAGGTTAAAGCCAAAGCTTGGGGGGGCATGGGTGCTGGTGCCGGGAGGGCTTAGGAACTGGATTTAAAGCTAATTTCTAGAGTGCTCCAGTAGGGCTAATCAAATTTTCCACCGAAACTGTTTTTCAGCAGAAAATTGAGATTTTGACCAATATCTTTTGCAAAATGTTTGCTTTCCATGCAAAAAAACAAAATTTTTGTCCAAAAATAAAACAAAAAAACTGAGCACCCAAAAACAAAAATACTTCAATTCGGGAATGCTGCCAAGGTGCCTCATGGGATTTGTTGTTCAGGTGCTTCATGTTCTTTTCTATGACCTGGGTTCCCCCAGCCAGACTGCAGGAGTACTTGTGGCACCTTAGAGACTAACAAATTTATTTGAGCATAAGCTTTTGTGCGCTAAAACCCACTTCGTTGGATGCATGCAGTGGAAAATACAGTAGGAAGATGTGAATATATACACAGAGAACATGAAACAATGGGTGTTATCATACACACTATAACGAGAGTGATCAGTTAAGGTGAGCTATTACCAGCAGGAGAGAGAAAAAACCTTTTGTAGTGATAATCAAGATGGGCCATTTCCAGCAGTTGACAAGAACGTCTGAGGAACGCTAGGGAAGAAGAATAAACATGGCGAAATAGTTTTACTTTGTGTAATGACCCATCCACTCCCAGTCTTTATTCAAGCCTAAGTAAATGGTGTCCAGTTTGCAAATTAATTCCAGTTCAGCAGTCTCTCGTTGGAGTCTGTGTTTGAAGTTTTTTTGTTGTAATATTGCAACTTTTAGGTCTGTAATTGAGTGACCAGGGAGATTGAAGTGTTCTCCGACTGGTTTTTTAATGTTATGATAACGCCCATTGTTTCATGTTTTTTCTCTCTGTGTGTGTGTGTCTTCCTACTGCATTTTCCACTGCATGCATCCAATAAAGTGGGTTTTAGCCCACGAAAGATTGTGCTCAAATAAATTCATTAGTCGCTAAGGTGCCACAAGTACTCCTGTTCTTTTTGCTGTTAAAGATTAACATGGCTGCTACTCTGAAACCAGCCAGATTGTATTTCCCATGATGCACTACAGTCACATGACTGGAGAGGAGGCTATGCTCTATGGCAAAGAGCCGTAACTGTGATGCATCATGGGAGATGTAGTCCAACCAGGGAGCCGTGATGATAGAGAACTACAACTCCCATAGGGCACTATGGTGGCATTTCAGGATTGAAATATTTTGCCAAAAACTCCCCTTTTGGAAGGAGGAAAACCCAGTTGTCTGACCAGTTCTGTGCTCTATTCTTTACCTGGTTAATGGATAGATACTAACAAGCCCTGATAAAGGTCTATTGCCTAATAAGAGACACCAGTATTAAGAACAGCTGTACAAAGCCAGGTGCAAATGGGGAAGTCCTGTTAAAGGCTGGGCAGTCTGTGCCTGTACATTACCAAGCACACTGGGGCTCTGTGACTGGCACTTATTGAATAACCATGTCTGCCAAGGTGCAGTTGAGCTCTGCGCAGACTGGAAACGCCTGTCCTTCTATCTCAGCAGTGGTATTTGAGACACCTGCACGTTATTCCATAACGAAAGAGCTAGAGGACCAAGTAGCGCTGAGTGCTGGCAAAGGAAGCAACAGCAACCAGACCTGCTGGCAGGGCCAGAGTTCTGCACACTGCTTCCCATTGCCCTGCCCCGGAGTAGCCTTTGGCTTCAGTCTTTCTCTATGGCTGGCATGGGAGAATTAAGACGTTTCTGTGGTTCATGCCTGGATTAAACATACAGTTCATCAGTGGCACTTGAATTAGGGGGTTGGGCAGAGGCTGGGTGGGAATAGCTGATCGGAGTCAGTGGGGTGTGGAGGGAGGGTCTGTGCTCTGGCTCTTGTAGTGATGATCCAGTCCCCAATGTGCAGCTTGTGTGCCAGAAAGGCTATTTCCAGCTCATTCTGATCATCTTGCCTTGATCTTCCAGCTGATCATCTTCACTCCAAAGTCACTGCTGCGCCACCCTGAAGCCCGCTCCAGCTTTGATGATATGTTGCCAGGTATGAAGGGTGTTTCCAGTGTCCAAGGATGCAAGTGAACAGGAGAGATGCAGAACAGGGTTCATACCACAAGAGGGCAGTGTCTTTCTCTTCTTTACAGCATCCTGCCCTGCTCCCAGGTCTCTGAATTCTGGCTCCTGTCCACACGTGTGACAGTCCAGAACTGCACCAGGACGGTGTGTGCTTCAGACTGTTTGTTTCCCCCTGTCTCTCTCCCTGCACAGCCCACAGCTCAATGGGGCCCCAATCTCAGTGGGGTTTCTACGCCTTAACCATCTCTGAACTAGCCTGGTCCTTCTGCAGGCGTAGCCAATCCCACAGGGTCCAGGCCCGTAGCTGGCCCCCATTAGCATTCCCCCTCCCACCACGTGTGGCCCTTGGGATGTTGAAACGTGTTCCCGACTGCTGTCTGTGCTCTGCTACAGGCACTAACTTCCTGCGTGTAATCCCTGAGAGCGGCCCTGCAGCCCAGAACCCCGACAACGTCAAGAGGGTGCTCTTCTGCACTGGCAAAGTGTATTATGAGCTCACCCGGGAGCGCAAGGCCCGGGACATGGAGCCAGACGTGGCTATCACCAGGGTGGAGCAGGTGAGCGTGTCTGTACCACAGTGGCCTCCACGTAGGCCAATGGCCAGTCCCGTTGCTGCCCTGCTTCGGCTCATCACTGGGCTTGCTCCACATCCCCAGGAACCATGAGGAGTTTGAGCCACAGCAGACACGTTGTGGATTAGACACAGAGCGCTCTGTCCCTCGTCCCACTCCCACTGCTTAATGGCCCAGCCTAGCCTCAGGGCAGAGAGCAGGCAGAAATATGCCATTACCACACCTGAGAAGGGACGGACAGAGGGGCCAGCTCAATCCTGTCTGTTCAGTCTGAGCCCAGGAGATGCTGTGCAGCACCCCTCAATGGGCAGCAAGGGCAGAGCTGAGGTATCTGTACAGGTTTGCAGGGGAGAGCCTCTTGGTGGTGGGAGTGGTGTTGGTCAGCCCAGCGTGCACCCCACTGTACAAGCTCCTGGGCCTGGAAGGGTGTTCAGACTCAGCCCTGGCGACCCCAGAGCCTCTAAGTGTGTAATGTCAGAGCCATGTGAGATTGGGAGATGCTGCTGAGGCAGGACAGGCTGAACAGTGAGCACGGAGGCTGCATGGCCCACTGCACAGCCCAACAGTGGCTGCAGCTGCCTGCACCCTGCCTCCGCTGCTGGCTGCCTCAGCCTTGTGTGCCTCAGTGGAACTGAGCCCTCCCCATTCCCCTGCAGCTGTCCCCATTCCCCTTCGACCTCCTGCAGAGGGAAGCGTTGAAGTACTCCAACGCCGAGCTGATCTGGTGCCAGGAGGAGCACAAGAACCAGGGCTACTACGACTACGTGAAACCCCGGCTCCGCACAACTATCGACCGTGCCAAACCCGTGTGGTAAGGGCCATCCCTCTGCCTCGTGACAGGCTAGTGCTGTGGGAGGCAGCCGCAATTTGTCCTGTTCTTGGGACCTCCCCACGGGTGGGCAGTGTGGCGTGGTATATGAGGCCACTGGCTCCCTAGTGGATTTCAATATCACATGGAAGTAGGAATGGAGATCTCACAGTGGCACTGGGGGTAGGTAGTGTGGGCTGGGCAGTGGAGTCTTTTGGGTGGGTGTGACAGAATCACAGGCCCGATGCTCTGGAACTGCTTTTTATGAAGCCAGCCAGGACTCTGGGGGGCGCAACTCCCTTCAGGCTGTCCAGAGCAAAAAGCCTCCTTGGCTATTGCCTTCCTGGGACTGACCTCGGAGCTTTCAGCATCCCTATTCACACCATATTCTTCCCCTCGGCGGGACAACCTAGACAGGACCCCTGGGGAAGCCAGAGGGCCCTGCTCCACAGTCAGCTATGACTCTCCGCCAGCATGTAACACAAGTTTATTAGTTGATAGGAACATAGCATAGAACAGAGCTTGTTAGCACAGGAATCATAGAATATTAGGGTTGGAAGAGACCTCAGGAGGTGTCTAGTCCAACCCCCTGCTCAAAGCAGGACCAACCCCAACTAAATCATCCCAGCCAGGGCTTTGTCAAGCCTGACCTTAAAAACCTCAAAGGAAGGAGATTCCACCACCTCCCTAGGTAACCCATTCCAGTGCTTCACCACCCTCCTTGTGAAATAGTGTTCCCTAATATCCAACCTAGACCTCCCCCACTGCAACTTGAGACCATTGCTTCTTGTTTTGTCATCTGCTACCACTGAGAACCGCCTAGCTCCATCCTCTTTGGGACCCCCCTTCAGGTAATTGAAGGCTGCTATCAAATCCCCTCACTCTTCTCTTCTGCAGACTAAATAACCCCAGTTCCCTCAGCCTCTCCTTGTAAGTCGTGTGCCCCAGCCTCCTAATCATTTTTGTTGCTCTCTGCTGGACTCTCTCCAATTTGTCCACATCCCTTCTGTAGTGGGGAGACCAAAACTGGACACACTACTCCAGGTGTGGCCTCACCAGTGCCGAATAGAGGGGAATAATCACTTCCCTCAATCTGCTGGTAATGCTCCCACTAATACAGCCCAATATGCCCTTGGCCTTCTCGGCAACAAGGGAACACTGCTGACGCATATCCAGCTTCTCGTCTACTGTAATCCCCAGGTCCTTTTCTGCAGAACTACTGCTTAGCCAGTCGGTCCCCAGCCTGTAGCAGTGCATGGGATTCTTCCTTCTTAAATGCAGAACTCTGCACTTGTCCTTGTTGAATCTCATCAGATTTCTTTTGGCCCAGTCCTCTAATTTGTGTAGGTCACTATCCCTACACTCCATTCTATCTACCTCTTCCCCCCCCAGTTTAGTGTCATCTGCAAACTTGCTGAGGGTGCAATTAATCCCATCATCCAGATCATTAATAAAGATGCTGAACAAAACCGGCCCCAGGACCAACCCCTGGGGCACTCTGCTTGATACCGGCTGCCAACTAGACATCGAGCCATTGATCACAACCTGTTGAGCCTGACAATCTAGCCAGCTGTCTATCCACCTTATAGTCCATTCATCCAGTCCATACTTTTTTAATTTGTTGGCAAGAATACTGTGGGAGACGATATCAAAAGCTTTGCTAAAGTCAAGATATATCACATCCACCGCTTTCCCCATATCCACAGAGCCAGTTATCTCATCATAGAAGGCAATCAGGTTGGTCAGGCATGATGTGCCCTTGGTGAATCCATGTTGACTGTTCCTTCCTCTCCTCCAAGTGCTTCAAATTGGATTCCTTGAGGACCTGCTCCATGATTTTGCCAGGGACTGAAGTGAGGCTGACCGGTCTGTAGTATCCCAGGTTCTCTTTTTTTTCCCCTTTTTTTAAATATGGGCACTATAGTTGCCTTTTTCCAATCGTCTGGGACCTCCCCCAATCGCCACGAATTTTCATAGATAATGACCAGTGGCTCTGCAATCACATCAGCCAACTCCCTCAGCACCCTTGGATGCATTAGATCTGGACCCATGGACTTCTGCCTGTCCAGCTTTTCTAAAAGTCCTTAACCTGTTCTTCCACCACTGAGGGACTGCTCATCTACTTCCCATGCTGCGTTGCCCAGTGCAACAGTCTGGGAGCTGCCCTGGTCTGTCAAGACCGAGGCAAAAAAAAAGCATTGAGTACTTCAGCTATTTCCACATCACCTATCACTATATTGCCTCCCCCGTTCAGTAAGAGTCCCACACTTTCAGTGAGTTTCAGCCAAGTCCATCTTGCGGGGACCCCAGGCCGGACGCCCTGGACTCCCCCCGTCCGAGTCCCAAACAGGAGACTGCCCAGCTTCCAGTGACCCGACCTCTGATACGCCCATTGCCCCTCCTCTTGGTCTTTGTCCCCCTTTCAGGACAAAGTGTCACCTGGTCTCCTCCCCCTCCTGGGTCTCAGGTTATGAAGGGCATCGGGCATCGGCCATCACTTTATGTGCAGGCAGCTGGAGCTTCCTCACCTGCCCCAGAGGGTCTCAGCAAAAGTCACACACCCTTATTCCCACCACCTAGGCATAGGTGCAATATATAGGGAAACTGAGGCATAAACAGCATTCATGCAAAACAGTAAGACTCACATAGGCTCATGTATAACATAATAAGGAGGAAAAATCCGCTTGGTCATAGCGGGCATGTTGCTCTCTTTGCACTCTCTGTAACTGTGTGAGGGACAAGTGCTTGATACAGGGTCTGTGCTGTGGCCAACAACCAGGGGTGAGGTGCTGCAGGTAGCAGTGGCTAGTCCCTGGCTGGTGGGCACTGGGCTTTGGGCAGTGGGGGTCTGCACATGATACAGCATCTTGGCCCTCTCTCTCTCTCCCCCATCCAGCTTTCCTGTTGCTAGACCGGGCTGTATGTAGCCGTCCCAGACCTGAGTCCAGCATAATGCCCCATCCCTGCACTGGCCCTCATATGAGCTGCTGCTTCTCTCTCCCTTGCCATAGGTACGCCGGCCGCGACCCAGCTGCTGCACCAGCCACGGGCAACAAGAAGACCCACCTGACTGAGCTCCAGCGCTTCCTGGACATCGCCTTCAACCTGGATGCCTACAAGGGCTTCTCCTAGACCCCACGTGGCTGCTGCAGCACGCTCTGTCTGTCTCTTGCTCACCTCCTGTCTCCGTCCTTAACTACAGACCTTGTAAACTAAACACCTGTGCCTGGAGTCCTTGTTCATTGCTCTGGCTTGTTGCCTTTCACTAAAATCCCTCTGCAGGCCGCTTGGGTTTTAAATCCCGTGTGCCCCCTGTTCCCCCCTTGCTCTGTCCCTGAGGGGATGCAGTCTCTGTGCTCCCATAAGCTGGCCAACTCTACCCCAGCACTGTCCCAGAAGCCTCCAGTGCCAGCTAGCTGAGGAGGCCCTGCGATCAGCCTTTGCTAGCCTCTGTCCTTAGCCTACCCCCTCCCTGTGGGGCTGCTGCGCTGCCCTGTATCTGGCTCAGGGGAGCAGTTGGGGTGGGCAGAGCCAGGAGGAGGTACATTGCAGGCATGCCTCTCCCTGGTGGAGGTAAGCTGCTAGCAGCAGGGGATGCAGTTAGGCTCTCCATAAGGAGGAGAACGTTCCTTTTTCCTTCTGCCTGTGGCGGTTCCTCCCCAAAGATCAGAGCCTCTGTGGCTAACTCCCTCAATCGCTCCTGGCCAGCTGTGCTTGGGTCATAGCCTCAGGCCCCTGGGACTGCAGCCCGCTCAGTCAGATTAAGGTTTAGTGGGGCTCTGGCTCCCAAAGCCAGAGCTGGGCAGTGGTAAGAGCCCTGGACCCTCCACCTGCCCTGGGCAGCATGCCCTAGGGGCAGGGACATGGGCCAGAAGCTGGAGGGGCCAGAGCTCAGCTCCCCAAGAGCTGCCCAGGGAGCCTGGGCCGCCATACCACAGCCTAGAGTGAGCATATGTCCCATTTTGGCTGGGACAGTCCCCTTTTTAAGCCCTGAGCCAGACATCCTGACAAATGTCCAGTTTTGCCAAAAAGGGCCTGGGGAGGGGATGGGGGGATGAGTGGCATGGTTTGGGTGGGGACCCTTGGGCATGGTCTCATGGGCCTGTGTGTTAATCTGCCACTGAGCACACTCCCAGCTGTGTAACCCCAGATCCCTGCCACCTTGCTAACAAACCCCAGGGCAGGGCACATCCCTCGTGCCCCCACTGCATGTCTATCCCGCAGTTGCTGTCAAAGGAACCCGGTGTTGGGTTTTCAGAGCCCCAGGCGCTGGGTAACTGGGCCTTGGCTGAATCACGGGCGCTCGCTGCTTGGCTGAGCCCGGCAGGGCCATCTCTAGTGCATGGACAGGGATGTTGGCGTGCGCCCTACTGTGCTCTGCTGAAGGGGGGAGCCTGGGGCTAGTGGCACAGCGCCTCTGAGAAGGGCTGGCATATTCCTCATGGCACTCCTTATTACGGCCCGTCTCTGCCCACGAGGAAGGGGCCACTTGATTTTAAACAGCTTCCCTACCACCAACCATTAATCTCCAGGGTTGCATGGAGCCTGGGCCTGTTCTAAACACTGCGGCAAGGGGGCTGTGGGTGCTGGAAGGCTGCAGAGCCAGCGTTGGGCCAGCATGGACCTCTGCAGAGCTCTGCTTACAGCATAGGAGAGTCCTTAGAGTCTCTCCTTTTTGCCCTCCAGCTCTTCTCTCCGCACCCCCCCATGGGAAGTCCTAGGCTGTAGTCTTGGGCCTGCTGCCCTCCAGGCCTCGCTGCCTTCTCTGCTGGAGCCCCTCATCCCCAGTACGGGCAGCCCCTGAGCCTGACAGCCTCAGCCCTGGCTGAGGCAGTGCAAGCCTATGGCCTAGCCCCACTGCGGCCGAGTGCAGCACTCTGCTTCTCCTTGAACAGCCACCATCAAACCTGCTGGGAGTAGGGAACACCCTGAACCAAGGGCCCTTTCTCTGCTGCTCAGCCCAAGAGGCTCTGGGTCATTTCCCCGAGATGCACCCTGCTCCCAGCTGCTATCGGTAAGACACCAGCACCCCTCTGTCCTCCATGTGAGCAGAGCTCCTAGCCTGGTGCGTTCCCTAGCTCCCAGCACCTGCCTTCTCTGGGGAGCCCTTTCACTCTCCCAGCCCTGCCAGTTGTGCTGCTTGGGTGGGGCTTACACCCTGCGAGGCTTTCACTCAGCTCTGAGCCCAGCCTAAGGATGCCAGACTTGATTAGCGGGATAGTGCTCTTGAGACTCATCCTCCAGAAACCCAGCCCTAGGGAACCATCCCTTCCTGGGCTGTCCAGTACCCATAGCTGCCCCCTTGTCAGTTAGGTCTCTCCCCTGAGCTCTTCAGACTGCTCTGTGCATGCTGCTCACTTGTCCCTGTGTTGGAGAATATTCCCCTTCCCCTTCTGGATCGCAGCAGCTTTTCCCTCATTTCCACAAGAGCCCAACTGCTTTGCCTTCTGCGCCAGGTGCCCAGGGCCTAGGCTACAGGCCCCGTCCTGGCTTATTGCTCATATGGCACTGCAACATTCAACGTCTCTTAAGGGTGAAGGCTGCTCAGAGCTCTGATCTCGCTGGGCCAAAGCCAGGCAGCATAGAGCGATGCAAGTCATGTTGCCACTGGGCATTGCTTTGCCACCTCCCTCCCCCCACACACTCTCAGACTGACAGCTCTTTTTTCTTTAAAACCAAAATAAGTCAAAGTGCTGAGCTTGTCTCTGGTTTCCCCAATAAAAGCTAAGGCCCCTCCTCTCATTCCTCATGGTGCCTGCTGCTGGGCCCTTCACCTATCTGGGCCCCATAAATGGCCCTGACAGTACCCATGGGCCAGGCCTGTGCACTTCTGGTTCATCCTCTGGTCCAGGCCTGTACAGTGCCCCTAGGCTCACCACTCAGAGGGGTGTGGCCCCTGCTTGCCCAGGTCCTGCCTCTGCCTTCTTCCTGGGGGCAGCTCAGGTCCTGCACTCCTTGCTCCAAGCTTCCACGATCTAGCCTCCCTGGGAGAGGGCCAGGGTCCCAGCTTGGCTAATACCCCCCTCGGCCCAGGATGGGGGTCCAACAGTGAGGGTCCCTTGGGCCGAGCCTAGTGCCCGTTAGAGCAGCTGTGCACTCCCCGGCCAGGAATTGCCCTGTGCTAGGGGTAGTGATTGCCCTTTGGCCTCTTTTTCCTGGGGAGGCCTGGCTCTAGGGGTCGGGCAGCAGCGATGCAGCCCTAGGGCTAGTTCTAGCAAAGCTCCCTACTGCCCCTGCTGGGCCTGGGTTACACCCAGGGGGGCCAGTCATGCAAACTGCATCCACTAGGTGTCCCTGGTGCACCACAGCCTTGCCCCATATCAGTTCTTGGGGGTGGCCTGGGAGTGGGGTATGTCAGGCAGCGAGCCCTGCCCTGCCTTTGGGGGTAATTTGGGGGTGGGGGTTCAGGGGGTGGCTCCTTCCCCTGGGCCCAGAAATCTCAGGGACCTTTCCCCTTCCCAGCACCTGACCAGGAGCAGGGCTGCCCCTCTGCTATTCCAACACAGCATCCCCCAGTGCCACAGCCTGCTGCTGTGGTCAATCCTAGGGCTTAGAGGGAGCGTGCCTCCTGCTGAGCCCTGCCCTGTGGGTGGCACAGCACCCCACCACTGCACTGGGGCATTGGGGTCAGCAGGGGCTGTGGAGAGAGTGCCCCCTGCTGAGCTCCCACCCCCCTCCCTGCAGCACAGGGCCCCTACTACTGCACTGGGGTTAGCAACCCCCTCCTCTCCCTTGGCTTCTCACCCAAGCACTGACGAGGTTGGCGCCTGTCAGGGCTGTGAGTGGATGGTATCCCTGTGTGAACCCAATTCTCCACCTCTGTACATCCCCAAGGGGGGGCAGCAATGCACATGCAGCCTTTGTCCCTGGGCACAGAGGGCTCTGCCCGCAGCTGGGTGCTGCTCCCAGCCAGCACCTTAGCTCAGCTCGGGGCCCGGCTGGCTGGATCACACTAGGATTTCGTCCTAGGTGGGTGCCTCAGGGAGGCCTGAGCCTGCAACCTGCTGACTGCTCCCCTTACCCCCCATTTTGTGTCAGCCTCTTGTCTCCCTGCTGTGCAGCGGGGGCTCTCCTGGCCCCAAGCAGGCCTGTGCTCCTGCCTGGTGGCACTTCCCTAAGGGTGCCAGCACCAGTGTGTATGAGGGGTCCCCTTGGGGCCCCATTCACAGTGGCTTTGAGTGTGTTGCAGCCCCAGCCTCTTGCTTCGACTGGACTGGCCCCTGGCTCATGCCATGGTGTCAGCGGAGATGGCAGAGTTCCCATCAGCTTCACTTGCCCCCTCAGCCTCCCCCAGGGAAATGCAACCAGACCCCTGATGGGGGATACCTGGGCACCCCCTAGTTTAGGGCCATGTTTGCCTCATCAGAACTAGGGGTCACCTCCAGCCCTCGCCAGCTAGGCAGCCCCTCTGCTCTCAAACTGGCTGGAGCCAGGTTTCCAGGCCAGGAATGGAGTTTGGCCACCCAGTCCCCAGCAGCAGGGACAGATGCCTTTGACAAAGGCAGTGTATTAGATGAGTGGGACAAGGAGGGACCCAGCAGCTACCTGCACCACTGCAATGTCAATTATTCCATCCTCAAGGCTACTACATGGTGGCAGAGCATTGGCAAAGCAGCCAGGGGCCCAGGGCGGTAAAGCCCAGGAACCATCTTACACCCAAAGACAGGAGAAGTGGACACCTGGCTGGCGAGAGGCAGGGCTGTGGGCAGTGCCTAGGGAACTGAGGGCCTGCATGGTGCAGGAGTCTGAGCACTGGCCTTGCTCAGAGGAAATGTGTCTGTTTTCTGGCTCTCACCCCCACAGGGACGTTTCTGAACTTCCCACTAATGCCAGGGAGTTGGTGTAATCAGCCATTTCTGTTCAGCCAAGGCCTAGGGCTAGAATGGCTGCACATTGGGATGCAGCGAGATTGGCAGAACTGTGGGGAGACGGATGCAGGGCTGGGTTAGCAGGGGGCTGCGAGTCAGGATTGAGGGGCACTGGCAGAGCTGGGGTGGGGGAGCCCAGGGCTAGTATAGCAGAGCACAGTGGGTTGGGATTCAGGGGCTCCAGCAGAGCTGTGTGTGCAGGGGGAGCCCAGGGCTGGGATAGCAGAGGGCTGCAGGTCAGGACCAGAAGAGCTGGAGCAGGGAGGGAAGCCTAGGGCTGGGCTAGCAATGTGGGGTTTTTGAGTCAGGGGTAGGAGCATCAATTTTCATGGCATTTTGCTTGGTTCTGCAGAGGCTGGGCATGCTCATGGCACTGGTCCCAGTGCTTGGCTACCCCTCCCTTCCCAGCCTGGGAGCTGACCCCCCCACTGCTCTTTCCCCTTTATATTTCAATCCTTGACTCTTAATCCAAAGTAGCACCCCTGCCTTTGGGAGCTCACGAAGCATCTGAATTGGGCTGACCCGAGATCCCTGACAGCAGCCGGACAAGGAAGCTAGTGAGAGAGGTGTAGCAGGAAGGAATATTAACATCTGCCAGTGGGGGAACACATGGTATGGCACAATAATTCTGGAGAGAGAGAAGCACACAAAGAAGAATCAGGGAGGGGCTGCTTGGAGCTGACAAAAGAACCCAGCCTGAAGTGCAGAGGCTACTAAGTGCACGTATTCTCTTGGCTAAGGTTTGTAAGGAAAACATACTGGGCCTGCTTCTCCCAGCACTGAGCAGCAATTAGACGGTTGTACGGTGGGGCGGAGTCTGACTTGGGCACGGGTGTAAATGCCACCATGGTGCCAGGCAGGGCAAAGTAAAGACAGCACCCAAAAGGCTAACTAGAGCAAGAGGGAATTTTGAAATCCCATCGGCATAGACAGAAAGCAAATCCTTTAATAACCAAGGTCCAGAGGTGAACTTAACAATGAGACCCTGAACTCTTAAATCCGAAGTCAACAAATGAATGTAGACGGGCAGGAAGAACTTACAAAATAGAGACAGGCGCACTCGGAACATATAAATCAATGAATCTCTGGGCAATTGCCAGAGCAAAACAACGTCCTGAGGATTATTTTGGAAAAGGAAGGTAGCAGGAGCTTGGGATAAAAGCAAATGTGGTACCACTAAGAAAAAGGATCCTGGCGATGACTTAGTGCTAATTATTAATGTTGTTTATTAATTAACTTCTGACCCTTGTGAAATAATAGAAGCTTCCAGGGGAGTGATGAGAAATAGGCCATGGAAGTGCTTAAAAATAATAGAACAGTCAAACAACTCCGGGCTGGGAACAATTTCACAATGGCCTGACACCGTGTGTTGCCTGCATTCTTATGCACGGATTCTGTTAAATGGGGATTGAAAACTCAGCTGGGGGCCCATGATGAAAAGGTCGACCCACACAGTGCTGAGTTAGAGTGGAGGTGTTTAGATAGGTGCTGCAGGAACCTGCATCCTACCTGGTTTTATTTCTTCTCTTCTTTAATGAGCTGGAAGAGAATGGAGAGAACGTTCATTAATTGCATTGGCTAGATGGGGCAGGGCTGCGAATACCAGTGAGGATGGAGAAATAACCAAAGGAGACATAGAGAGCATAAAACTTGGGGGACAACATGAGATCATGGCACTTAATTTGAAAGGAAGGATTGCCCAATGGTTAGGGAGCTAGCGTTCAGGTTCCTAATCTGCCCTGTGTGACTTCAGGTAGGTCAGTTAGGCCCAGATCCTCAAAGGTATTGGATGCCCCACTCCCAATGAGTTCATACCGCTGAATATCTGTGCCTCAGTTTCCCAGCTGTACAATGGGAACAATATCTCTTCCCTGCCACACAGAGGTGTCGTGAGGATAAAAGCTGCTGTGGTTTGGGTGATGTGTCATTGAGCCTGGGCGGCGGGGGGGGCGTCTAGCTGCCATCCTTCAGTTATGATAGCTGTACAAGACACTGCAACTCCATTATGAGATAATAGCAGTCTTCATCCCAAACGTGGCCCAAAACAAAGGCACACATGGGTCTGCTGAGGACTCAGAACTATGTGGGTGAAGGAGATTTCGCTTGGCAGTGTTTGGTGGGAGCATGTGCCTCAGAGAAGAGGCAGAAGCAGCCAAAAAGCCAGGCAGACAGTAACAGGACTGGTATTGCAGCCCTGAGAGAAAGCCTATCAAAATCCCAGCAGTGCTGTGCACTTCTGCCCCTAGGTGGGGAGTTTCTTTTCCTCCTCTAGGATTTCTCGCACCCCGTAGGATCTCAGAGTCACGTCCGGCCATATACATGCCCCGGAGGTCGTCAGAAGAGGTCATTCCCTCTGAAGCTTCAATAGGAGGGTTAGGCATCTTCTGGCTCCTTGGGTAGCTGGTCCCCCAGACAGGAGTCCTCCTCTGACCTTCCCCCCCCCACCCCGGGCTGTCCTGAAGCTGTATTGCCCTGGAAGAATTCTGCAGGAGGGTGGTGGGTGGCGTGGCCAGCTCTGCTGGAGGCAGGACCTGACCTGGGAGGATAAGACCAAAAGCCTTGAGCTTCACCCTTCAGGTGCAGGGGCAGCTCAGGAGGGACAGATGTCACACTCTGCTGGGGACAGTTCTGTAGGTACCTTGGGCAGCGGTGTCACTAACCAAGACATGAGCTGTTACTTTTGGTTCCTTCTAGTGTGTCTCAGCGGCGTGAGGCCAAGCAGGATTCAGCCCTGGACTGACAACGCTCTGGGAGCCCTATGCCACCCTGCCCGCGTGGCCGGGCTGGTCCAAGGTCCCTGACCTCTTCCTCGCTCCTTGGTCTCTCTGTGCACTGAGTGCCATCCTGTGGGAGCCACGGAGCCCCGGGGGATTGCAGCAGCTTTGAGCCTGGGCTGACTTTGACCCATGATCTTGGTGCCAAAAGGCAGGGGGGGATAATCTCACACCCAGCCTTGCACAGCCTGGCCCCGCTGCTTCCTGCATGCGTCTGGCTTCTCTCGAGCGCCGGGGGTAAGTGCTGGAGCCCGTGGGGAACATAATGGCCCCAGGCAGCGACTGGCCAAACTGGACCCTTGCTCCAGCCCCTCAGGAAGGGAAAAGGAGCTGCTCCCTGGATGAGTCATTTCCTGGCCTTCTGCTCGCCGCCTACTTCCTTCCTCCCCTAGGGCCATGGCACAGGACCGCCTCCTGCCTGAGGCAGGAGATGGCGCCTGTCGTAGGGGGCGGGGGGGCCAATTAAGACTGGGGTGGGGTGGACTAAGAAAACGATGAGTTGGTGTGTGAGAGAGACTGAACCGGGGGAAGTTTTAATCCCAGCCTCACAAAGAACATGGGCAGGAGAGGCCCAGCCGTCCTGTGCCCCCAGCTTGCTGCCCATCCCTCCCCGTTCACAGCTGAACGTTCCCCCCTCCTCCCCAGCTGATGGCTACGCTGAGGTGGGGGAGGTTGCAGCTGGCCCCGCCTGTGGGGCAGGAGGCAGAGACTCAGCAGCCACCCTTAAGGCTGCCAGGCTAACCGTTGCGGCAGCATAGCCGCTGTCACCACAGCAACAGCCATTCACCCTGCCAGGCAGCAAGAGACCCACAGCCCCCCTCTGTCCTGCTTCATAGAATCATAGAATCATAGAATATCAGGGTTGGAAGGGACCCCAGAAGGTCATCTAGTCCAACCCCCTGCTCACAGCAGGACCAAGTCCCAGTTAAATCATCCTAGCCAGGGCTTTGTCAAGCCTGACCTTAAAAACCTCTAAGGAAGGAGATTCTACCACCTCCCTAGGTAACGCATTCCAGTGTTTCACCACCCTCTTAGCTTCCCGTTCCCCCTCTTTCAGCCAGGCTTGTGGGGCTGAGAGAGGAGCCAGAGGTGCCAGCAGCATGGCCCATAGGCTGCCAGGAGCGGCCCACGGTGTCCTGCCTGCACTCCCTCTGAGCCAGGTTCCATGGTGGTGAAAGGCCCAGGGCACCAGCCTGAACAGCCCCCACCCAGATTATGCCACCAAGGGCTGCTGAGCAGCTTGGCACCATGCTGGGGAGCCGAGGGGTTGCCACCCGGCCCTGGAGGGTCAGCATTGGCCTTATGCAGCAAGCTGGGAAAGGGGCTGCTAGACTCCTAGTGAGGGAGGTGCAGGTGTGGGAAGTCCCAGATGGGTCTAGAGGGAGCAGACCCGCGATCAGGAGAGAACAGGAGCCCAGGCAGCCTCAGCATCTCACAGATCAGGGCCCCAAATCAGCTGGGAACGATGCAGCTGACCCCCTCTGATGCTTCTCAGGGCAGCCTCCCCCCAGCATGAGGGGCTCTGCTGCTTGTGCCAGCTGGGAGTGAGCTCCCTGCCACTCACGCTCTCCTCCAGCCCATGCCAGCCCTGCCTTTGCCCTGCTGGTTGCACCCTATTCCCAGAGTCCCTTCAATGTGCCCCCTGCAGTGTCCAGCCACTGATCATGGGATCACCACAGAAACCCCAGCGCCGCCATTCCCAAAGGTGCAGCGTCCCGCAGCATAGCAGCCTTCCCATCACCCACTGCTCCCGGGCCACACGCAGCCCTGCAGGCCAAGGAGAGTGAAGCAAAAGGCAGTGTATTATGAGGAAAAACAGAGACTCAAACAAAAGCAAGTGTGAGTGATGGCCACAGCTGGTTACAGTGCAACAGATATGACAGAACGCGAGCTAGGCCTCAGAGCACGAATAGTCTCATCCCATGCTCAGCAAGGAGCCTCTCACCCATGGGCAGGGCTGCAGCACTTGCCAGCCAGCAGATAGACCCAGCGTTTCATCAAGTCCTGACTCATCAAGGTATGGCCTCAGGAAATGGGTACAGAGGGTCTTACCACTCTGGGCTGTATTGCATCAGGCTTCTGGCTCTCTCTCTCTCTCTCTCTCTCTCTCACACACACACACACACAGAGTGGTTATAATCTGCCTTTTCTGGGTTGGGGCAAAGGTGGCCACTTGAGCAATACCTTACGTCAACGGTCACGTCAGTGGTGGCTGGTCTCTGTCACGCTAGGAGCTCGACAGCTGCTGCTTGCCAAGAGGAGGTGTCTGGCACCAGCTTTTACAGCTGGGTGCACTGTGCCAGACTCTCCCTCCAACAGTGTGGGGACATCCGACACCCACCTTGTGGCAGTACTACAACCCTGCACGTTTGCACTGTCCAAGGGACTCTTGAGCAGTGTAAGATGGTATATTTCTGGGGTGCAGGGCTGGGTGATTGGCTGGTGTCTCTCTCTGTATAATTCATGACTGGCTTGGAGAGCCTTCGTGCAATTTAGCTGGGTGTGGATCTCCACATGCTGATGGCTGAGTGATCACAGCGCATGGAGGGGTTTGCTGTTTGTCACTGGCATAGCTTTGTGACAGACATCCCAGGGTGGAGAGGAAAGGAGGCCCAGCAATCCCACAATTCCAGGTTGTACCCCAAGGATCCCATCCCAGTGGCGTAGTGAGCAGGATGAAATACACAGCTTGTAGCTCTCAGGGAGATTTTAAGTGAAACTTTAAGTGTAGAGGCTGGAAACAGTCAAGGAAAGGTTACGCTTTTTCTGACATTCTGTACCTCGGTGGGGAGCACCCTGCATTCCCATGTTCATCCTTATACTATGATTGTGTGGTATCCAATGCAAAGTTTGTCATGTTGGGCGCCTCAGAAGGCTCATGATGCACTGAGCATGATTGTTATAGTGATGTTATAGGCAGTAGTTTCATGTATATAGTTAGGAGGCTGAAAATGTGTCCTCATGGCTAAAAGAAGCCCAGGCAAAACTCTCCAGGAGCAGAGGCCCAGGCAAAACTCTCCAGGAGCCGTTCACACCTCGTCAGGGCATGTATGGGACAAACCCAGCCCAGGCTCACAGGAACAAAGAACACTGGCCTAGGCAGTAACAAAGGGACTGTTGGACTCTTGAGTGAGTTACGTCCTTTCTCTTGGTCAGTTTGGGACTACAATGAGGTAATGCTCACCCAACTCTGAAGGGGGGGGCACAAAGCCAAGAGGGAAGAAAGAACACGGTAAAAGGGAGAGAGGTTTGACATGCTTCCTCTCTCTTCCACCTACATCTACAGACACCACCACCACCAAGCGACTGAAGCACTGATCAAAGGGGAGAGCCTGGCAACCAGCCAGCCTGTGGTGAAAAGCATCTCTGGGTTTGGCTACACTTGCAAGGTACAGTGCAATAAAGGAGCCGCGTGCGCACTAGCTCACTACCTGTCCACACTGACAAGGCACATAGAGCGCTCTGACTCTGAAAGTGGAATAACACTCCACCTCGGTGAGTGGAATAACATTTGCTGTGCCCTCGCTGGAGCGCCATGGCACCAGTGTGGACAAGGCATTGCTTTACTGCGCTCTGATCAGCCTCCGGACACGTCCCATAATCCCCTTAAGTCAAGTGGCCACTCTTGTCATTGTTTGGAATCAGCTGTAGGAATGTGGAAATGCCCTTTGAAAGCTCCATTTCTGACAGCCGGCTGCTTATCTGCTCTGAGACAAAGCAACCATTAGTGTGGAATGCTGTGTGAGAGAGAGAGAGGTGGGGAGGGGGTAAGGGGGGTCTGCTGCTGTCTGAACTTACAAGTTCCCCAAAAACCCACTATTTTTCCCCACACATACACACAACACACTCCCTGTCACACCCCACCCCATTTGAGAAGCATGCTCCCAATGCCGCTGCAAGTGCTGCAAATGTGGCCATGCCAGTGAGCTTGAAGCTGTCAGTGTGGACAGACTGCAGCGCTTTCCCTACTGCGCTCTACAAAGGCTGGTTTAACTCAGAGCGCTCTACATCTGCAAGTGTAGCCATGCCCTAAGTTTGTAAGAGCATTGAAAGAGTTAAGATCAGCTTAGAATGTGTTTTGCTTTTATTTCATTTGACCAAATCTGATTTCTTGTGCTTTGACTTATAATCACTTAAAATCTACCTTTTGTAGTTAATAAATTTGTTTGTTTATTCTACCTGAAGCAGTGCGTTTGGTTTGAAGCATGTCAGAGATTCCCCTTGGGCTAACAAGCCTGGTACATATCAATTTCTTTGTTAAGTTGATGAACTCATATAAGCTTGCATAACTGGACACTGCAAGATGGAGGTTCTTAGGGTTGTGTCTGGGACCAGAGATATTGGCCAGTGTCATTCGGTTGCACAAGCCAAACAGTGGCTGGCCAAAAGTGCTCACTCACAGAACTGGGAGCAGCTTACATGCTAGAGGCTGTCTGTGAACAGCCCAGGAGTGGGGGTTCTCACAGCAGAGCAGGGTAAGGCCGGCTCCCAGAGTCAAGGATTGGAGTGATCTAGCAGATCACCGGTCCAGATAACACCAGGGGAACATCACACTTTTGTTATTTTCTGTTTGCTTACTTTGGGAAAGGAAAATAGAAACAGAAAGGCATAAAAAGGGCAAGGAGCGAGCGTGATGCAGTTGCAAGGTTAGCGCTGTAGAAACTACATGTAGCAGAAAAGGAGAAAGAACACTAACAAATCTTGGAGCTAAAAGAGGCAGAAAAGGCCAAAGAGGAAGCTGCACATAAAAGGGCCATGGAACTGAAAGAACAGGAAATAAGGGCCCAGAAACAAGCTACAGCGTTGGCACATTGGAGGGCCTTGGAACTGAAGCAGGTAGAGATAGCAGCAAATCAGTAGGCTCTAGAGCTGCAAGCCAAAGAAACTGAGAAAAAGGAAGAAGAGCAGAGACACCAGCTGGACTTGCTAGAAAAACAGAACCAGAACCCTCTCACCCCACTAATTCCCATTGCTCCAAAATTCCACAAATGGCACCAATTGTGCCCTGCATACAAAGAGATATCATGGAATATTTTACTACTTTGGAGAGGCTGAGTGCAGTTCATGAAATTTCTGATAATAAGAGGATCCCCACTTTGGTTGCAAAGTTAACTGGTAAAGCTCTAAATACATTCAATGAAATGCCAATTCAAGATGCTTTAAGCTATTGTAAATTCAAAGAAATTGTTCTGAAACAATTTCAGATTACCCCTAAAACTTATAGGGTGAAATTCAGAAATCTTAAGAGAAATGCTGGTATGAGTAATGGAGAATATGTAAACAGGATGAAAGATCTAAAGAGAAAGTGAGTGAGGGGAAAAGGTGTTGAAAGTTTTGAACAAATGTTTGACCTCGTTGCTCAGGAGCATTTCCTAAATATATGTAAAGATAATGTGAAACAGTGTCTATGGGATGAAAAAGCAAAAACTGTGGATGAGCTGATGTCTCTAGTCAATACCTTTGAGCAGACCCAGGCATCTATTGAGAGTAAACTACAGACAGAAGGGTTTAAACCTGGTGGGAATGGAGGATCCCATTTTACCCCTGGGAATAAGGAGAAGGGATGGGAGACTGGGTACTCGCCTCCCCAAAACCATTCCTCTAATCCCCATCCCAAACCCCCTGTAAAAACAGAAGAACCCAGAAGGTGCTATCGGTGTAATTCCACTGATCACCTGAGGAATAAATGCCTTGTGCTGGGAGGAAGCAGACAGCCAGTAGCCCCTGTTAATACTGCTGTCCTCAGCACAGAAGCCTCTGAGGCACCTGACACTTATCATACTGGTTGTGTGGGATTGGAGCACATAAAGATTGTCAAAATGAATGGCAGGGAATACTTAGGATGGAAATATATAGGTGCAGAGATTTCTGTGGTTAAGCAGAGTGTAATTTAAGAAGGTGACAAATTGCCAGGGCAGATAGCAGAGCTTTTCTTAGTAAGAGGTGTCAGGATTCTTGTGCCTCTGGCCAAAATGCACATAGAAACTGAAGGTTTAGAACGTGTATTACAAGTGGGAGTGGTGGACGATATCCCCATTGACATGCTTACTGGAAATTATTTTTTCCATGTAGCTCAGGCTGGTAAGGTGTTTGCCTGCAGTAAGAAAGAGCATCCTGCTGGGACCTCAGAGGGAAAGGGTAAAGCCCCAGGAACAGCTGAAGGAAAGGGAGAAAGTCTCTTTGATTCCTCTGCAGCAGAAGGAAGCAGCTTGCTTCCAGGTATGTGTGTTGGGGGATCTGAGACCGGCTCCTACACTGCTGCTGAAGGCAGCTCCTCCTCAGGGAGGGGGATAGAGTGCCTATCACTGAGAGACCTGTTCCAGCTGTGAGCCCTTTGCAGCTGAACCAGGGACACATCCCACTTTACACAGCACAGAGAAGGTCCTAGAGGGGTCCCAGAGAAGGAAAATGGGGTAAGAATAGAGGGAGCACATGAATGTCTCCTCACTGGTCCTCACTTTGGGAGAGGATTGCCCAGGAGAGAGTGGCTGATTCAGAATCTGTGCACCCAGGCATGCAGCCTGTGACTCAAGTTTTGAGAGGGAACTGTGCAAATGACCTTCCAGAGTGGAGCAGTCACACAGCTGACCTCTCAGGGACAGAGAAAGTGGTAATGGAGGATACCCCAATCCAGGTCCGTTTTCCAGGACACCGGTCCAGACATGCTTGTGGCAAGCAGCTGTCTCTCTTTAAGTCAAGATGCAGCTCCCACACCTGTAACAGCCAACAAGTGGAGTCCAGGAAGTTGCCAGGCAGACGTTGTCTGTGAACATGCAAAGGACCCAGCTGGCAGAGGGGAGGGGGGTTTCCCCCAGGTGGGTAAGACACAGAAAACAGCTGAGTAAGTTGCTGGGAAAAGGTGCATCTGACCAAAGAGCAGACACTCTTAGCCCAGAGAGCACAGATCACAACCCTCTAGAAAAAGGGGGCAGGGAAGGTCCCAGTGCTGGAATTGGGGATCACAGAGTAACCCCAAGAGGGGAGATGGATTTTTTGCATATGTCCAGTCCTGGGGTTGGGACACAGCTCCACAGGGGGCCAGCCAATATGCAGAATCCCCTTACATCCTCACCTCACTAGGCCCCAGAGAACCAAAGCCCCAAAGAAATGGTTGAACTGAGAACCCGTACGGAAGGGAATGAAAAAACAGGAACTCATTACAGGCAAACGTTCAGGAAGGAGTTAAAAGACACAATGGGTACTGAAGAAACCAGACGGTCTAAACATGGGGCATGCTATGGCAAAGACACTTGTGAATGCCCAACTGTGATAAACGGTTTGGTTCTACTGTCAAACCTCAGGATAAAACATTTGATGCTAATGTTAAACCTGATAACAGAAAATTTGGTACTGATGGTAAACCCTAGGAAAAAGGTGCAATCTGCATGATTTCTGGGGAAAGACCTTAGCCATGCTGGGAGTGGTAAATAAGAATACACCCTGTGTTATGAAGCCCTATGGTAATGCTGCTTCTCAGCTAATACCTGTAAACAGACTTGAAGCTTGTCACAGCCTTAGAAACCATAAAAACCTGGTCTGCTGAATGGAAGGGGAAACTGAGGCATACTTCATTGCTTTGATGGTTGCATGCCAAGATACCTACACTCTGGAAAACATCAATATCTGCAGTGAGTTAACACCAGCTGGAAAAGCAGAAAGGTTAACAAAGCTGCCCTGATACAAAGAGATGCTATCTAGCAACCCAGGGAAGGCACACTGGCTAACTTTTGAGATCATCAGACTGATCCACAAAGTGTGAGAAGGTACACAGAGCTTTGCAAGAGCATATGTGGGTAACACAACAATGTTCAGCAACACTTGAGACTTATATGGTCAAAACCTAAAGAGGAACTTTGGCACACTGTCTCTGCATTAGTCAGTGACCAACAGTCCTGCAGTAAACTAAAGAGGGGTCGGGGGAGGAGTGACACTATATATGTCAAAATAGCACCCTGTAATTCCCACATTCACTGTGATGTGATGATGATGTGTTTTGTACAATGCAGGCCTTGTGAGGTATCATTTAAAAAACCTTCCTCTGTTGAACACTAATATCCTGTTGAATTGTGTGTACTCTCATTGTATGGAAAGTTATGAAGTATTGCTATATGTGTAAGCCCCTTCATTTTCAGTTTAAACCGATTTTTACGAAAATATTCCTGGGTTTTACAAAAAGCATTGTTCAGTTTTTTCTGATTTTCACCTTACTTTTGTATCATTCAAATATATAAAACATAATTTGTTTTATTAGGAAAATTCAGTACATTGCATAGGATCTATGCATGATGATAATCCATTAGTCTATGTATAGATGCAAAGTTGCCTGTTGAAGTAAGGCTTTGTATCAATCTAGAAGATACACCCAATAAACAAACAACTCTGCAGTGCGTGTGCATCTGAACATACTGATGAATCTCACACCCACCACATACACATTTCAAGCTGCTAGCAAATAACAGTTTAAAGATCTGACACACTGACATGAGAAGAAAACGAAAATCTGTCTCAGAACATGTTTTGGAACAAGGAAGTATTCAAAAGCTTCAAAAAAACAAAACCAGGAGAAAAGGATGAAATTGAGTGTATGCGCTGCAAATGATGTGGCCCAATTACTAAATGTAAATATTTATAGGCTAATAGTTCTAAATCTACAACATTCAACTGTTTATTCAAATGAAAGGTTTTATTTGGGGATTAGTGATTATATTGTTTTCTTAAACTCAGAGGTGGCACTGTATTTTGAGTTCTGTTTTTGTTCAGCAAACCACACAAATGAACAGAATTCAAAGCATACTGAATACTTTTTTCCTGACTTTCTGTCCACCAAAATAAATCTGGATATTTACCAGAGAAATTATTAATAGCTTTTTGCACGGATTTTCACCTGTTTTGTTGTTGTGGTAATAAACAATGATAAAGTCCCAGGAAAAATTAAATAAAATAAAAACTGAAAAAGAAGGGCCCTATATAAGTGTTCTTGAAATACCTTGTGAGATTGGGAGACGCCCACAACCGGCCTTTCAGTGGCAACCAAGGAGCAGGTTTCAGAGTAGCAACCGTGTTAGTCTGTATTCGCAAAAAGGAGGACTTGTGGCACCTTAGAGACTAACAAATTTATTTGAGCATAAGCTTTCGTGAGCTACAGCTCACTTCATCGGATGCATTTAGTGGAAAATACAGCGGGGAGATTTATATACATAGAGAACATGAAACAATGGGTGTTACCATACACACTGTAACCAGAGTGATCACTTAAGGTGAGTTATTACCAGCGGGGGGGGGGGGGGGGCGGGAACCTTTTGTAGTGATAATCAAGGTGGGCCATTTCCAGCAGTTGACAAGAATGTCTGAGGAATGGTGGTGGGGGGGGAGAGATAAACATGGGGAAATACTTTTACTTTGTGTAATGACCCATCCACTCCCAGTCTCTATTCAAGCTTAAGTTAATTGTATCCAGTTTGCAAATTAATTCCAATTCAGCAGTCTCTCGTTGGAGTCTGTTTTTGAAGTTTTTTTGTTCAAATATTGCCACTTTTAGGTTTGTAATCAAGTGACCGGAGAAATTAAAGTGCTCTCCGACTGATTTTTGAATGTTATAATTCTTGACGTCTGATTTGTGTCCATTTATTCTTTTACATAGAGACTGTCCAGTTTGACCAATGTACATGGCAGAGGGGCATTGCTGGCACATGATGGCATATATCACATTGGTAGATGCGCAGGTGAACGAGCCTCTGATAGTGTGGCTGATGTGATTAGGCCCTATGATGGTATCCCCTGAATAGATATGTGGACACAGTTGGCAACAAGTTTTGTTGCAAGGATAGGTTCCTGGGTTAGTGGTTGTGGTGTGTGGTTGCTGGTGAGTATTTGCTTCAGGTTGGAGGGCTGTCTGTAAGCAAGGACTGGCCACCCCCGTCCACCATGTGCCCTGCCACTGCGTACAGCTCGCACAGGCGTGTGCCCTGACCCCCATGTTATGGGAGGGTACCCTTCTGATCTGCCCAGTACATGCACAAACTGGACTGCACACACACTAACCACCTGGGAGATGCCCACAGAGGACAGAGGGGGTGAGTATCTGGCTGATTCCCCCCTCCAGTGGAGCAGGTTGCAAGAAAGATTCCCATAAGGATTGAGTGCAATGATGCACTCTGCATGGCAGCCTGCTGAAGGGAGCTGATCGTAACAGAGATGACCATCTCCCTGTGTTGGGGGTTAGGAAGGGCAGATCAGTTCCAGTCCCTGGCACCCCATTGGGCATAGCCGCAACTTGATGTGCTGCACAAGGAACCTCTCCTGGGGAACCAGCACTCTGCAGGCAGTGACAGGGCAGCTCACTGCCTGGCATCGGTGGCAGGGATGCCCATGCGTGTACGCAAAGCACACGTCTGCAATCCCCCCCTTCCCCTGGTGCCCCATGTGATGCCCCCGGATGTGCCAGAGGACAGGAGTGACACAGCTGTGGTGGACCTGTCTGATTTATAACCCCCTGGCCCTGGAGCACCAAGGCCACAGACAGCATGTGACCATGGCTTCATCCAATTAACATGCCCCTCTCTCCTTTTTCTTTTTGCCACCTTGGCACCTAAGCTTGCCACTGCCCAGCCCAGACAGCCCACAAAGCCAAACTCCCTGGCCCAGCACCTACAGGATTGAGGCCAGCCAGCCGGCAGCGTAGCACTGCTGTGCCTTTAAGCCATTGCACACTTTGGACTCAGCTCTTCGGGCTGTGCTGAGCCCTTGGCTGGCTGGGTGGGTGCCCGCACAGCAGAGACTCCTGCAGGCTGCGCTGTGCGAGGAGGGGTGTCAGTGCCGGGGAGCCCTGCTCCCTCCAGTGCCCTGATCTGTTAGACCCCCTGGGATGCAGCCAATAAAATCCCCCCAGGCCCAACCCAGAATGTTTCCCCTCTTTGCTCTGCAGAGATTGGGCCTGTGCCGCCTAGCACATGCCTCCTCCAAGGAGAGGGCAAAATGCCCATTCTCCACGCCATGCCGAGGGTGCTGATCGGCTCTGGTGGGGGAAGGAGGGAGGGATTTAAGGTGACAAAGAGAGAAAAAATTAAGGTGGCACAATCTTGGATTGCAGCCGCGGGCAGCAAATAATCCCGGTGGGCAGTAGAGGCCAAGATGCCATCACCCTGGAGCCTTCTACGCTGCCAGAGCCAGCTGTGTCAGGGCTGACTGCACGATGGACAAGTGCCCCCCGGCCATGGCTGCTGCTCTGGGCAGGCCATGTGTACAGCTGAGTTGCTCTGCTTAGGGGAACAGGCCCTAGAGTTATTAGCCAAGTTTTTTGCCTGACCCCACTCTGCCGGCCCAGGAAACCCTCCCAGCCCAATGGGTAGTACTGGAGCTCCCTGGTCTGGCTCTATTCCCCTCCCCACCCGCCCCTAGGGTCCCTCCAACCCTGGTACCTAAGGGAATAGACCCCTATAGAAGGCACGGACGCCACGCTTTGGTGATGCTCCAGGGACTTCCAGGAAGCAGCACAGAAACCACTGGGCCAATCTCCCTGCTGATCACGCAATTGCCCGCATCATCCCTCACACATGCAGTTGCCACTGGCCGTCTCAGCCTGGCTGCGACTCATCCAGAAAGGCAGCCGTGCAGAGCAGGTTCTCTCAGCGTGTGGGTCACTGTGTGACAGCCAGGCCCCCTGCTATGGAAATGACCTGTCCCATTGTACCCAGGCCCTCTAGACTGCTGCATGGCCAGGAAGAGCGTCGCTGTAGCAACCAGGCCAGAACCCAGTTCTTCCTGCTCCCAGAACTAAAGGAGACTCCCCACTAGTTGTTGGTATATAGTGCATATGGCAAACGCCCAAGAGTTTGGGTTCTCTCCAGTAGACATGCACTTTAATTATAACATGCGCCTTTGCTGGTGGCAGCCCTAGGTCAGTACTTTTACTAGGTCCCTGCAACTCTTCAGCAGCACTTCTTCCTTGAAGGGAGCCTGCCCCTTAGCCCTTGGCTGCAGCTGCCAGTCTGGTCACTGAAGCTCAAATGCCTCCTTCCCGAGGCCCCCCAATGCAATCTATGCTACACACCAAGTACAAGACCCCCTGGGCAGCGGCTCCCCGGCACCATTCAGCTGTGCGCTGCATTGGCGCCTGCCCTCATTCCAGGAGGCACCTCTGCAATGGAGAGGCCTGGGGACATGTTGTGAGCCAGGGCACCAGTAGATCATAGAATCATAGAATATCAGGGTTAGAAGGGACCTCAGGAGGTCATCTAGTCCAACCCCCAGCTCAAAGCAGGGCCAATCCCCAATTTTTGTCCCAGATCCCTAAATGGCCCCCTCAAAGATTGAGCTCACAAACCTGGGTTTAGCAGACCACTGCTCAAACCACTGAGCTATCCCTCCCCCATGGTGCTCATGAAGCCACAGCTCATGATGGTCCTTGCGAACCCACAGCTAACCCGATAATAACTATTGTCCTGTGCAAATGGCGTCTTCTGTGCAGCTCCACACAGACCTCGTAGCATTATCTAGCTCCATATGCACCGCTCTGTGGGCTGGTCCTCTGTCCCCAGGCACACTCAGCTAGCTAGCTAGCCATCCCCATACACCTCCTCTGTCTAATTCAATACACACCCTTCTCACTATCTCCCTGCACACACACCCTATCTAAGCTATCTAGCCATCTACCCCGTCCATACCCTTCTCTAGCCATCTACCCCGTCCACACCCTTCTCGCTATTCACATACACACCCAGCTATCCAATCCTTCCATCTCCTAACATGCCCCTTTGTGTATCTGTCTATCTCTGTACACATCTATCTGTCCATCATTTCGCTACTGCAGTCCCAGCATTATGAAGGGCAGCAGACAAATTTCCCTTTTCCAGCCCATCTTATGCAGCTCTTCCTCGCAGATTGCCTGAGCCAGAGCAGCAGGATGGGCACATGGAACTGCAGCTGTCTGTGAGATCTGGGCCCCCACAGGACCCAGGCTGTCCATGTGGCTTGTCTTCTCCTGGCATCTAGGCGATTCTGGGCCCCTGGCTTGGTCTACACGGCAAGGTTTCAGGCTTTTCTGCAGGGCCCCTGTTTGCTATGAACCTGAAACACTTTGAGGCTGCAGCAGCCCTCACTTCAAAGGGAATCGAAAGGAAATTCTTTACAGCTAGACCTTAGGGCCTCTCTAACTCCCAGCCAGCCCTGCTCAGTGTCACTCCATGGGACCTCCCGGAAGCCTGGCCTGAGCAATCACAGAAGGGACCACTGATTGCAACTCAGGAGACACTGAGCGGCAAAGCCAGTCTTCACACGGGCTTGTCATGGAGTGGCAGAGTTGTTAACTGGTTACATTTCTGTCTCAGTACTTCTCCACCCGCATCACCCTGGCGTCCGAGCCCCTTGCAATCCCAAGTGGCCCTAATCCTTTTCGTTGTACAGATGGGAAACTGAGGCACAGAAAGATCAAGTGACTGCCTTCAGGGCATGCAGGAATTGAACCCAGGGCTCCGCAAGCCCATGCCAGTGGCCTGTCCCCAGGCCCAGCTTCCTCGCCCCTAGCCCCACAAAACTTGGTCTGACACATCAAGCTGCACGTGAGTTTCAGCCCCTGTTGCTACATGGGCCATTCCTTTGCTCCTGGCCACAGAGACGTGACACCACCCCTGCGTGATCTGAAGAATCTCCCCTTTCTTACTGCAAAGGAGGGAGAAACCACTTCATTGTGGCATGGGATATTTACAGCACAGGGGAGCTGGGGAGGCGGGGGCTTGGGAGTCAGTCCAGTCCCACCTCTGAGAGCAATGCAGTATAGTGTCTAGACCTGGGGGAAACTAGGAGTTGGGACTTCTGGGATTCTTCCAGTGACCCCTGTGTTACCTTACACAAATCATGTCCCCCATCTCTTTGCCTCAGTTTTTTCCTTCTGTGAAATGGAGACCCTGATTCTCACCCACCTGCTAGGGGCATTCATGAATGCTTGTCAATGCTTTGAGAGCCTCAAGTATTTGTCCAGACTTGGTCACATTGGGGGTTTCACCCTGTCCAGCTCCAGGTCTTCGCTTCACTTCCCACATGCTCCAGTGGAGGCTACCTGTTGGCCCGGGACGATTTGGGCTTTGACCATGTTGCCTGTAGATGTGTGTGTGTATGTGTCAGGGGGTGGGGGTCCTGCACATGAACACTGTGGGTAGCACTGAAGAGGCTCATGGAAAAAGTTGCCTGTTATCTTCCCAGGATAAGGAAAAGAAAGAGGAACTTCTAGCTGCCCTCGGGGCTGCCAATGTAAGGGATACTTCCTGCCTGCTGGAGCTGGGGGAACCAGGCCTTGGTGTGACCTCCTGCAGTGCTAGAGGGGTGGCGATGTTTACACCAAATCCTTCTGGGGTTGCCAGTGTGTGGGAGGTTGCAGCTGGGAAAACTAGCATCTCTCTAGGCAGCATCACCCAGTGGATAGAGCATAGGACTTGCTCCTGGTGGCTAGCATTCAGGAGACCTGCATTCTCTTCTCAGTTCTGCCGCTGACCTGCTGGGTGACCGTCCCCTCTCTGTACCTCAGTTTCCCCATCTATAAAATGGGGATAATGACACTGCTCTTCTTTGTAGAGTACTTTGAGAATTAGGTGTTCACTTGTTATTGTCTGGTTACCCATTTTCTCACCTCCAGCCCTCCTGTCCTTTTTCAGCCAGTCAGTTGTTTTCAGGGATCTATGCCCTCTGCAGGCTCCAGGAGAGAGCAAGGTCTATAGGGACCCAACCCCGACCCCCACAGCTGGAGGTGCTGGGTGGGGTTCTGGGGAAGTCCCTGCTCTGGGAGCAGAAAGGTTGGATGGATGGCATGCGACTGCTGGCTGAACCAGGAGCTCAGCTGATTGTCTTGACTGGTCTGCGCTTTTGGCTGTGATTCTGACGGTGTTGCAGGCTAGGGCAGGACAGGTGAGCTGGGCCCAGGAGACCTCCAGGGAAAACAGAGTGCTGCCAGGGGTGCAGGTGGCCTTTTCCTCTCAGAGTCATTGTTGAGCCCCATGCCTCAGAGGTTGGGGGGGGGCACTGTGCTGCAGGGCACTTCTTTTCTGCATCAGTGCTGCCCCCAATGTCACAGTGCAGCACTAGGGGATACTGCACTGCTGGGAGCAGGATGGGGGGCTCAGCAGGGGGGCTCCCCTTCAAAGGTGGTGCTGACCCCAATGCCCCAGCCCATTGCTAGGGGGCACTGTGCCTTTAGAGGGGTGATCTTTCAGAATAAAAGCTGATCTGAGGCCCTAAATGTGAGGTCATCAAAGACCCCATGGCCCTTTCTGAAAGCGCTGGGAAGCAACCCTTGCACCTGTAATGCTTAGACCTGGTCTATGCTAAAAAGTGAGGTTGACCCAGCGACATTGCTCAGGGGGTGTGAAAAATACCCCCCCCCCAGTGCAGTACATAAGCCGACCTAAGCCCCGGTGCAGACAATACTAAGTTGAGGGAAGAATTCTTCCATTGATTTAGCTACCACCTCTCAGAGGTAGATTACAGCAATGGGAGAACCCCTCTCCCCTCAGCATACCTGGTGTCTACGCTGAAGCACCACACCTTTGCCACTGAAGCATTTCAAGTGTAGCCAAGCCCTTCATGGGCTTTCTGGAGGCAGGCACGCAGGGGGAAGCCCCAGCCCTTCATCAGCTGTATCAACCCTCAGCTTGGTCCGAGTTCACCCAGCATCTGCAAACAGTCTGCGCGCACTGGGCACACTCAGATGTTTAACCCAGACATGAGCAAAGTCTTGCTCATACCGGTAACTACACACCCAGCCTTACACTCCCAGATTGGACACAGTATCTGCTAGATAAGGGGCTTTGTGTAGTGTTCCACATAGCACACAATTAACCTGTGGAAATCATTCCAGGGGACGTTGTAAAGGCCAAAACAGAGCTAGATAAGTTCAAGGAGGATAGGTCCATCAATAGTTATTAGCCAACATGGTCAGGGATGCAACTGTATGCTCTGAATGTCAGTAATCTCTGATTCCCAAAAGGTGGGAGGAGAAGACAGGTGACTCTCTCCAGCTTCCCTGTTCGGGACACTCCTTCTGAAGTACCTGGCACTGGCCACTGTCAGAGACAGGATACTGGCTAAATGGACCATTGACCCAGTATGACAGTTCTTGTGTTCCAGTTTATCCCAGCAACAAAAGGGTTAATTCTTTCCACAGGGAAGGCTGGAGTCACCTGAGTGGCTTATGTGCTTGGCTAAAAGTGAAAGATAGTACATTGTTGCCACTCATGGTCTAATCTTCACCAAGCTTTAATGAATGGGCCATGCTCTGCTGGGTACAGAGCCATGGGGAGGTGCCTTGCAGAACTGTTTAGCACCAGCTAAGGGGGCCATTTGAGTGTCCCCCTCACTCCCCCATCATTCTGGGAGACCTTCTTTTCAGGAGGGGCTGCAGGGCACAACAGGGTTCTCCAGCACTCCTGTACCTAACCAGCTGCTGAGCTCAAGTGCCCCAGAATAGGAGAGACTCTTGAGTCCTGCCCAGGAGGCAGATGCCAGCTCTGGAGGATGCCAGGCCCTGATAGGTGCAGAGATGTTGGCAAAAGGGTGGGAAGAGTGACACATTCCCTTCTGGTGTTATCAGACCAGTGATCTGCTAGGTCACTGCAATCCTTGACTCTGGGAGCCAGCCTTATCCTACTCTGCTCTGCTGCCCAGCCTTACCCACTCCTAGGCTGTTCACTCCAGCCTCTAGCATGTAAGCTGCACCTTGGATTGTGCAACTGAATGACACTGGCCAATATCTCCAGTCCCAGACGCAACCCTAGGAACCTCCATCTTGCAGTGTACAGTTATGCCCACTGGACGCTGCAAGCTTATATGTGTTCATCAATTTAACAAAGAAATTGACATGTACCAGGCTTGTTATCCCAAGGGGAGACTCTGACACACTTCAAACCAAATGCACTGCTTCAGGTAGAACAAACAAATGCATTAACTACAAAGATAAATTTTAAGTGATTATAAGTCAAAAGCATAACAAGTCAGATTTGATCAAATGAAATGAAAGCAAAACGCATTCTAAGCTGATCTTAACACTTTCAGTGCTCTTACAAACTTAGATGCTTCTCACCACAGGCTGGCTGACTGCCCTTCAGCCAGGCTCTCCTTTGATCAGTGCTTCAGTCGCTTGGCGGTGGTGTCTGTAGATGTAGGTGGAAGAGAGAGGAAGAGCATGGCAAACATCTCTCCCTTTTATCATGTTCTTTCTTCCCTCTTGGCTTTGCCCTCCCACTTCAAAGTCAGGTGAGCATTACCTCATTGCAGTTACAAACTGACCAGCGTCCTTTGTTCCTGTGAGCCTGGGCTGGGTTTGTCCCATACATGCCCTGATGAGGTGTGAACTGCCTCTCTGCTCTTGGAGAGTTTTGCCTGGGCTTATTTTAAGCCATAAAGACACATTTTCAGCCTCATAACTATATGCATGAAATTATAACATTACAATAACATTGCTGTAACAATTACTATAACATCACTAGAACAACAATGTTCAATGCATCATGAGCCTTCCGAAGACACCCAACATGAAAAACTTTGCGTTGGATAGAATCATAGAATATCAGGGTTGGAAGGGACCTCAGGAGGTCATTTAGTCCAACCCCCCTGCTCAAAGCAGGACCAATCCCCAATTTTTGGCCCAGATGCCTAAATGGCCCCCTCAAGGATTGAACTCACAACCCTGGGTTTAGCTATCCCACCCCCCAATAATACCACACAATCATTTTATAAAGATTAACATGGGGGTGTAGGGTATTCCCCCAAGATACAGAGCGTCACACCTCCCCTCTTAGTTTACTGCAAGAGGGGTAGTCACTGACTATCTCGAAGGCAGTTTGTTGTTATAGTTCTCTTAGCGTTCAGCCATTAAGGCCATGAGGCAGCATGCCTCAGTTTCCCCACTCACACTCAGCAAACAAGGTTTTTTATGGTTTCTCTGTCTTGCTAAGCTTTAAACCTGTTTACAGGCATTAATTGAAAAGTAGCATTATCATAAGATTTAACATCCATGTCAAAATTCTTATCCTCAAAAACTTAACATTAATACCAAAATCTTTCACCACAGAGGTGCTTTTACAAATATCTTTATGATACCACGCCCTCTGTTCTGATAGTGTAGTTTGAGGTTGGTTTGTTCATTACCCATGGTGTCCTTTGACTCTTTCCTACTTAATCAGTCACTGGCTTTTATTTTCCTCCAGCATTCCCCTCTGTGTGGGCTCTTAATTTAATCATGTTTCTGGAATTTTGGTGCCTCAGGGTCTAGCAAGATAGGTGTTTAGGGGGACCCTGCACATTGGATGGCCCTTTCGGGAGCGGTCTCCCAACCCCAGGACTCTACATATGCAGAAAATCCAGCTCCTCTTTTGAGGGTTACCTGGTGTTTCCCCCTCCCAGCACTGAGTCCTTCCCTGCCTCCGAGAGGGCTGTGATCCTGCTCTGTGGGATAAGTGTGTTTATCCTTTGATCAGATGCACCTTTTCCCAGCACCTTTTCCATAACTGCTCCATGTGTCTCACCAGCCTGGGGGAAAACACACACACACACACACACACACCTCGCTCGTTGGGTCATTTGCATTCTCACAAACGACCACCTGGCAATTTCCTGGTCTCAACTCCTCTGCCGTCACAGGCATTGGAGCTGCATCTTGATGTAAAGAGACACAGTTACTTTCCAAACAGTTATCAGGAATAGCATCCTGAAAAACTGGAACCTGGATAGGGATGCCCTCTGCCACCCCTTTCTCTGTCCCTGAGAAGTCAGCTGTGTGACTGCTCCCCTCCAGGAGGTCAGTTACACAAGTCCTTCTCAAAACCTGACCCAGCCATCCTCCTACTGTCCTGGGCATCCTACCCCAAGTGACTAGTGAGGAGACATTCCTGTTCCCCCACTATTCCTTCCCCCGTTTCCTCCTCTGGGCCCCCTCCCAAGACACATTTCTCTGTGCTCCCTAGGAAGGGTTCTATCTTTTGTTCAGCTGCAGAACTCTGCCAGCTAACAACTGGGACAGTTTCCTTAATCACTGACAACTCCTCTCCTGCCCCTGAGGGCATGTTGCCTTCTGCTGGAAAGGAGCTTGTCTCAGCCCCTCCCATACTTGGAAGCACCCTGCTTCCCCGTGTTACAGAGCCACAGGAATCCTCACCCACCTCAGTGGTTTCTGAGATTCCCTGACCCTTCTCTGCGCTCTCTGGGACCCATTTCCCTCTGCTCCCTAGAGCCAGTTTTGTCTCTGGTTCAGCTACAGCCTAGGGCTGGTAGCCAATAACCTGGACAGTTCTCTCCCTGGCAGGCATCACACCCCCATCCCTTCCTGATGTGGTGTTGCCTCCAGCTGCAGGGCAGAGATTGGTCTCAACCACCCTCCCACCTGGAAGCATGTGGCTTCCCCCTGCTGCCAAAGAATCAAGGAGATTCTCTCAGCAGTTCCCGAGACCTTACCCTTTCCCTCGAGGGTCCCAGCATAACACTCCCTCCTGCTGCAGGCAAATACTTTAACCTGAGCTACACGGAAAAAATCATTACCCAGGAGCAGGTTGACTAGGAGGAGTTCCATTATCCCCACAGTCAAAACACTTTCCAAACCACATGGATTTTAGCTAGTGCTACAAGGAATCTGCTTTCACCCTCCCCCACAATCTCTGCCATTTGGCCAGGTAACATACTGGCCTTTGGGACCACACTCTGCTTAACCAGAGAGATCTGGGCCCCTGTATCCCTCTACCCCAAGTATTCCCTGCCATCAATTTGGGCAGCTGTTACATGCTCCATATCTGGTTCTGGGGAGGCTAACCTCACAAAACAACACGATCGGTTTCAGGTGCCTGGGGGATTTCTGTGTTGAGGGCAGCAGAACTAACATGAGCTATTGGTTGCCTGCTTCCTCCCAGCACAGGGCGTTTATTCCTCAGGGGATCAGTGGAATTATATGGATAGCACCTTCTGGGCTCGTCTGCTTTTACAGGAGATTTGGGATGATGGTTAGAGGAACATTTTGGGGTAAGGGAATGTTTAGGCTCCCAACCCCCTTCTCTCTTCCCAGGGGCAAAATGGGATCCTCCCTTCCCACCAGTTTTAAACCCTCTTTCTGTGGCCTGCCCTCAATAGACACCTGATTCTGTTTGAAGGCATCAGCAAAAAAAAAAAAGAAAAGAAAAGAAAAAAAAAGAAAGCCAGCTCATCCCCAGACTTTACATCTTTGTCCCATAGACACTGCTTCACATCCACCTCACACTAGCCTAGGAAATGCTCTTGAGCAACAAGATCCAACATTCCCTCAAAACTTGCCACCTCTTTACCCCTCATCCCTTTTCCCAACAAATCTTTCATATTGTTTACATATTCCCCATTACTCATACTAATATCCCCCTTAAGATTCCTAAATTTAACTCTATGTTTCAGGGGTAATCTTAAAGATACTGTTTTGCGAAATTTTCAATGTACAATAGTCTAAAGCATCTTCAATAGGCATTCCGCTGAATACATTTCAAGCTTTACCAGTTAATTTTGCAATCAGGGTAGGAACTCTTATCAGGGATTTCATGTATTACACACAGCCTTCGAAGGTAGTCAGATATTCAGCAATATTATCATCCTCACTATGTGCAGGACATAAGCATTCCCATTTGTGTATTTTTGGAGTGATGGGAGTCGTTGGGGTCAGGGGGTTCTGGCTCTGCTTCTCTAGCAGGTCCAGTTGGTGTTTTTGCTCTCTTTCTTCTCTCACTTTTTTATCTCCAGTTTTTTCAGTTGCAATAATCTCTGGTGCTCCCTCTTCTTTTCTGCAGACTGCAGCCTAAAAAGCTCCAACTTTGCAATTGCTTCACTGTTTTCACTCATTTCCCCTTTTCCAAAGTAAGCAAACAGAAAATAATAAAACTGTGACCTCCTCCTGACTGTTCTTAGCCACTGCACTTAAGACTCACTTAAAAATCACAAATATCAGCGCTTAAAAAAAGTGTGAACTTCACTTGGAGTAACAAGCTGCACATACACCCTGCTCGCTATGCCACTGTGACGTTCCCCTCTGGTATTATCTGGATCGGTGATCTGCTAGGTCCCCCAATCCTTGACTCTGGGAGCCAGCCTTACCCTGCTCTGCTGTGAGAGCCCCCATTTCTAGGCTGTTCATGCACAGCCTCTGCCATGTAAGCTGCTCCTTGGATTGTGCAACTGAATGACACTAGCCAATATCTCCGGTCCCAGACAAAACCCTAGGACCCTCCATCCTGCAGTGTCCAGTTATGCCCACTGGATCCTGCAAGCTTATATGTGTTCATCAATTTAACAAAGAAATTGATATGTACCAGGCTTGTTATCCCAAGGGGAGTCTGACATGCTTCAAATCAAATGCACTGCTTCAGGCAGAACAAACAGACAGATTTATTAACTACAAAGATGCATTTTAAGTGATTATAACTCAGAAGCATAATAAGTAAGATTTGGTCAAATGAAATAAAACCAAAACACATTCTAAGATGATCTTAATATTTTAAGTGTCATTACAAACTTCAATGCTTCTCACCAAGGGCTGGCTGGTTGCCCTTCAGCCAAGCTCTCCCCTTTGATCAGCGCTTCAGTTGCTTGGTGGTTGTGGTAGTGGTGTCATCTGAAAATGTAGGTGGAAGAGAGAGGAAGCATGGCAAACATCTCTCCCTTTTATCATGTTCTTTCTTCCCTCTTGGCTTTGCCTTCCCCCCTCCCTCAGAATCAGGTGAGCATTATCTCATCGTAGTTACAAACTGACCAAAGGAAGGTTAGGGCGTGACTCACTTGAGAGTCCAACAGATCCTTTTGTTGCTGCCTAGGCCAGCATCCTTTGTTCCTGTGAGGCTGGGCTGGGTTTGTCCCATACATGGCCTGATGAGGTGTGAACTGTCTCTCAGCTCTTGGAGAGTTTTTGCCTGGGCTTATTTTAAAACCATGAAGACACATTTTCAGCCTCATAACTAAATACATGAAATTATAACCTATAACATTGGTGTAACAACAATTACTATAACAACAATGTTCAGTGCATCATGAGCCTTCCAAAGACACTCAACAGGACAAACTTTGCATTGGATACCACACAATCATTTTATAAAGATGAACATGGGGGTGTAGGGTGTTTCCCCAAGGTACAGAGCATCACACAGAGAGCCAAGCCGTGCTGCAAGGAAGAATTTTACAGGAAAGAATGTGAGTAGAGCAGGTAGAGGGGAGGAGCTGGGAGTCAGGACTCTTGGGTTCTGTCCTGGGCTATGGAAGGGGAGTCGGGTCTAGTCTAGTGGTTATAGCAGGGACTGGGAGTCAGGACTCCTGGGTTCCATTCTTGGCTCTGACACTCACTATCTCTGTTTGGCCTTGGGCAAGCCCTTTGCCCACTATGTGCCTCAGTTTCCCCCATGCACCAGGGGACCAATCACCCTCACCCGCTGCTTTCGGTGGTTAAGTCAGGGCTGATAAGTCCATTGAGACCCATGTGTGCTATACACGGTGCAGAACCCCCAGGGAGCTGAGGGAAGGGAAGGCTCATACCACGGACTCCTCCCTGCGTGAGACAGGCTGAGATGTATGGGCGCTGCCAGGAACAGACACCTGACAAGGCTGCCAGCATACTTGGACTGAAGCTGTAGCAAGCAGATAATGTTCTCTGTCTGAAGAACACCGGGAAAGGTCGAGCCAGGTGAGTGCCAGCCTGCCTGGCTCCAGGGGACCTGCAAGATGTGCTCCACTGATGGGCAAAGCCGCATCTGAGCCACCCTTCATTCAGGGAAGACATCTCTAGGTGGGCTGGGCGCATGGACTGGAAGGGCCCTAGCTGTAAGCCAGGAGCCTGCCTGTGGCAGAGGCAGGGCACTGGCTCATTCCCCATCTGGGGAGCTGGGTTTAGTGAGTCAGAGCAGCTGGAGCCCAGTGAGGTCAGTGCTGAATTCCCCTCTGCTCTATTGCTTCCCAGGGTCCTTGGAGCAGGGCCCCAGGGCTCAGCCCCTGCTGGTGTCAGCAGTCACTTCCAGGTGACGCCCCTCTTCCTTGCCCCTGGGCTGTGCTTGGCTAATCAGGGGGTGCACAGAAGAGGCAGACAGGGCATGCGCTGGCAATGCCATTGGGGTCAGAACCCAGGATGATGTCATAGCCAAGGCAAATAGGCCATGGGGGGGAGTAGTGTTGGGGTGTTGCACTTAGGCAGCCAGAGCAAAGTGCCCCCTGGGATGTCCTTGGCCAAGTGTTAACTTGCTCTCTCTGGCATGCAGCTTGCCCGCCCCTCCCCCAATCACCACAGAGCCTGAGCACTTTCCCATCTGTCATGCCTTGATCCTCTGGGGGAGGGCAGGCAGTACACTGTACTGATGGGAAACAGAGGCATGGAGCGACTCAATGATTCACCCAAGGATGGCTTTGGTAGAGCAGGGAACTGAACCCAGGTGTCCTGAGTCCCCAGCTTGGAGTGTTTCTTCACTTCAGCAGGTGGGTATTGTAGTTGTAAGAATGCATGATAGAGATCTTGTAGGTGTTTGTCTCTGTCTGAGAGGTTGGAGCAAATGTGGTTACATCGTAGAGCTTGGCTGTAGACAATGGATCGTGTGGTATGATCTTGATGAAAGCTAGAGGCATGTAGGTAGGAATAGCAGTCAATACCCATGTGCTGAAGTGAAGAAACAGATTGACAGAGCCAGAAGAGTACCCAGAAGTCACCTACTAGAGGACAGGCCCAACAAAGAAAATAACAGAACGCCACTAGCCATCACCTTCAGCCCCCAACTAAAACCTCTCCAACGCATCATCAAGGATCTACAACCTATCCTGAAGGACGACCCATCACTCTCACAGATCTTGGGAGACAGGCCAGTCCTCGCTTACAGACAGCCCCCCAATCTGAAGCAAATACTCACCAGCAACCCACACCACACAACAGAACCACTAACCCAGGAACCTATCCTTGCAACAAAGCCCGTTGCCAACTCTGTCCACATATCTATTCAGGGGACACCATCATAGGGCCTAATCACATCAGCCACACTATCAGAGGCTCGTTCACCTGGGCATCTACCAATGTGATATATGCCATCATGTGCCAGCAATACCCCTCTGTCATGTACATTGGTCAAACTGGACAGTCTCTATGTAAAAGAATAAATGGACACAAATCAGATGACAAGAATTATAACATTCAAAAACCAGTCGGAGAACACTTCAATCTCTCCGGTCACACGATTACAGACCTGAGAGTGGCTATCCTTCAACAAAAAAACTTCAAAAACAGACTCCAACGAGAGACTGCTGAATTGGAATTAATTTGCAAACTGGATGCAATTAACTTTAGGCTTGAATAGAGACTGGGAGTGGATGGGTCATTACACAAAGTAAAATTATTTCCCCATGTTATTTCTCCCCCTCACCCCACCCCCCACTGTTCCTCAGACGTTCTTGTTAACTGCTGGAAATGGCCCACCTTGATTATCACTACAGAAGGTTTTCCTCCCCCTCCACTTCCTGCTGGTAATAGCTCATCTTAAGTGATCACTCTCCTTACAGTTTGTATGATAAAATCCAGTGTATATAAATCTCCCCACTGTATTTTCCACTGAATGCATCCGATGAAGTGAGCTGTAGCTCACGAAAGCTTATGCTCAAATAAATTTGTTAGTCTAAGGTGCCACAAGTACTCTTTTTCTTTTTGCGAATCCTATAGTTGGGACCCTTCTTCCAGATGATGTTGTGGTATCCTCTCGCACCGAGGATACCTTTCCAGGGGAGGGAACTCCAGCTATTAGCTAGAGACAGGTATTAGTAATGGGCTATTTGATCATTAGCAACAGATAGCTGGGTTGTGATGACCGGGAGAACCACATGGTGACTTGCCTGCCTGGTGCAAAGGTTGCAGATCTCTCGAGACATCTAGATAGTATGTGTAGTGCTGGGGAGGAGCTGGTGGTCGTGGTACATGTAGGTACCAATGACAGGGGAGGATAAGAGAGAGGTCTTGGAGGCCAAATTTAGGCTGCTAGGTAAGAGATTGAAGTCCAGGACCTCCATGATAGCATTCTCCGAGACGGTCCCAGTTCCATGCACAGGACTAGTTAGACAGGCAGAACTGCAGAGTCTCAATGCAGGGATGAGATGATGGTGTAGGGAGGAGGGGTTTAGATTTATTAGGAACTGTGGAAACTTTTGGGAAGCAGAGAGCCTATACAGGAAGGATAGGCTTCACTTAAACCAAAATGGAACCAGATTGCTGGCACTTAACATTAAAAAGGTTGTAGTGCAGTTTTTAAACTAACAGCTGGGGGAAAGTCAACAGGTGCAGAGGAGCACGTGGTTTGGACATCCCTTAGGGGAGGATCTCCTATTGAGGATGAGAGGATGGAAAATGATAAAATACAGGCAGGGTCTGACCAGAAACAATCAAATAAAAAAAGTCCCATTCAATTACATCATGTAATGGCAGACAGCTAAAAGGAGACAAGTTTTTAAAGTGCTGATATACCAATGCTAGAAGTCTAAATAATAAAATGGGTGAATTAGAGTGCCTCGTATTATATGAGGCTATTGAGATAAGTATCACAGAAACTTGGTGGAATAAGGATAATCAATGGGATACAGTAATACCAGGGTACAAAATATATCAGAAGGACAGAATAGGTCGTGCAGGTGGGGGAGTGGCATTATATGTGAAAGAAAGCATAGAATCAAGTGAAGTAAAAATCATAAATAAATCAAACTGTACCATAGAATGTCTATGGACAGAAATTCCATAGTTGTCTTCTTAGAGCATAGCAGTAGAGATATATTACCCACCACCTGACCAGGATGGTGATAGGGACTGTGAAATGCTCAGGGAAATTAGAGAGGCTATTAAAATTAAAAAAAATGCAATAATAATAAATAAGGGATTTCAATTATCCCAGTATTGACCGGCTCCATGTCACCTCAGGACAGGATGCAGAGATAAAATTTCTTGACACTTTAAATGACTGCTTCTTGAAGCAGCTGGCCCTGGAACCTAACAGAGGAGAGGCAATTCTTGATTTAGTCTGAAGTGGAGCACAGGATCTGGTCCAAGAGGTGAAATATAGCTGGAACGCTTGGTGATAGTGACCATAATATAATTAAATTTAGTATCCCTGTGGCAGGAAAAATACCACAGCGGCCCAACCTGGTAGCATTTAATTTCAGAAAGGGGAACTACACAAAAATGAAGAGGTTAGTCAAACGGAAATTAAAGGGTACAGTGCCAAAAATGAAATCTCTAAAAGCTGCGTGGAAACTTTTTAAAGACACCACAATAGAGGCTCAACTTAAAGGTATACCCCAAATTAAAAATCATAGTAAAAGAACCAAAAAAGAGCCACCGTGGCTAAACAAAGTAAAAGCAGCAGTCAGAGGCAAAAAAAAGAAAAAGTTAAATCCTCATGAGGAAAATAGACAGGAGCATAAACACTGGCAAATGAAGTGTAAAAACTTAATTAGGAAGGCCAAAAAAGACTGAGGAACAGTTAGCCAAAAAGTAATAGCAGAAATTTTTTTGAGTGCATCAGAAGCAGGAAGCCTTCTAAACAACCAGTGGGGCCACCGGATGATCAAGGTGCTAAAGGAGCACTCAAGTACAATAAGGCCATTGCAGAGAAACTAAATGAATTCTTTGCATCGGTCCTCACAGCTGAGGATGTGAGGGAGTTTCCCCAAACCTGAGCCATTCTTTTTAAGTGACAGATCCGAGGAACTGTACCAGATTGAGGTATCATTAGAGGAGGTTTTGGAACAAAATTGATAAATTAAACAGCATTCACTCAAGAGCTCTGAAGGAACTCAAATGTGAAATTGCAGAACTTCTAACTGTAGTCTCTAATCTATCATTTAAATCAGCTTCTGTACCAGCTAACTGGAGGCTAGCTAATGTGATGCCAATTTTTAAAAAAAGGACTCCAGAGGTGATCCTGGCAATTACAGGCCTGTAAACCTGATTTCAGTACCAGGCCTATAATAAAGAAACTATAATAAAGAACAATATTGTCAGACATATAGATGAACATAATTTGTTGAGGAAGAGTCAACGTGGTTTTAGTAAAGGGAAGTCATGCCTCACCAATCTACTAGAATTCTTTGAGGTGGTCAACAAGCCTGTGGACCAAGGGGATCCAGTGGATTAGTGTACTTAGATTTTCAGAAAACCTTTGACAAGGTCCCTCACCAAAGGCTCTTATGCAAAGTAAGCTGCAATGGGATAAGAGGGAAGGTCCTCTCATGGATTGGTAACTGGTTAAAAGATAGGAAACAAAGGGAAGGAATAAACGATCAGTTTTCAGAATGGAGAGAGGTAAATAGTGGTGTCCCCCAGGGGTGTGTTCTGGGACCAGTCCTTATAGCAGACCACAGAGTCACTAGTTCGGCACCTCCTGCTGATCCCCTGGGAATTAGCTTTTTTCAGCCTCAGAGCACCCTCTGCTGGCCAGTGGCTCACCTGCCCCAGGCCCCTGTGTCCCTCCTGGACCCCAGTGCCCCTTCACCTCAGGATTCTGCCCCAGCAGTACCCCCACACTCTGGGTCTCCCCTCCGCAGGGAACCCCCAACCTCATATGCCTACCTTGCCTCAGTAGCTACTGCCAGTCATCATCTAGCACACAGTAGGAACAAAAAGCAGCAGGCAGTTTCCTTGCTCAGAAATCCCCCAGTCCACCTCTCCAGAGGGCTCCCTGCTTCCTCTCAGGGCCAGGCTCATGACTGCTTCTCTCGATATCAGCTTCTTCTGCTCCAGCATACACACCGTTTGCCACATAATCCCTTGGCACCATAGGCGCCAACTCTGTGGGTGCTCCAGGGCTGGAGCACCTCCAGGGGAAAATTAGTGGGTGCTCATGGGCAGCCAAGCTCCCTGCCCGACCACACCTCACCTCATCTCCGCCTCTTCCCTGCCTCATCCCCTGAGCACGTCGCAACCCCGCTCCTCTGCCTACCTCCCAGCACTTGTCGCTGCCAAAGAGCTGTAGCAAGCTCCGGGAAGGGGGGGCGGGGAGGAGCGGGAACATGGCACGCTCAGGGAGGAGGTAGGGAAGAGGCAGGGCCAGGGCGGGGATTTGGGGAAGGAGTTGAATAGGGGCAGGGAGGGGGCGGAGTTGGGGCAGGGACTTTGGGGAAGTGGTTGGAAAGGGGGGTGGGAGGAGGCAGGACGGGGTGGAGTCAGGGCAGGGCTGGGAGCAGAGGGGGGTCGAGCACCCACCGGTGCCATTAGAAGTCAGCACCTATGCTTGGCACCCACATTTGCAACCAATTCCAAGGAAACCCCTCAGATCATACGGCCTAGTACAGGGGTGGCCAACCTGTGGCTCCAGAGCCGCATGCTTCAGAGGTTAATATGTGGCTCCTTGCATAGGCACTGACTCTGGGGCTGGAGCTACAGATGCTAACTTTCCAATGTGCTGGGGGGTGCTCACTGCTCAACCCCCTGCTCTGCCCCAGGCCCTGTCCCCACTCCACCCCTTCCCCCAAGGCCCCTGCCCCTTCCCCCGAGCCTGCCGTGCCTTTGCTCCTCCCCCACAGAGCCTCCTGCGCATGCAAAACAGCTGATTGCGGCACACAGGAGGTGCTGAGGTGGGAGCTGATGGGGGGCTGCTGGCATATTACTGTGGCTCTTTGGCAATGTACATTGGTAAATTCTGGCTTCTTCTCCGGCTCAGGTTGGCTACCCCTGGCCTAGTGCTTTGGGTGGTGTCTTCTATTGCTTCCAGCTATTGCTACATAAAGGACCATTTAATTACTCCTTCCACTAGGCCATCTACAGGGCCTTCCAGGACCAGACCTGAATTTACAGTGTTGAAAAGCAACTGGGGCCCTCTCCAACTTGTGTTATCCATCATTCAGACGTGTCCCCCGCCCTTGCTGCTGACTCAGGAGTGGGGTACAAGGATCTGAGCCACCCTGGGAAAGTCTTCACCTCATACACATTCCCCAGAAGTCCTGCCACAGCATGCAGCGCCTTCAGTGGTTGTTCAGTCTGTTTTTCCGAGGCAGATCAGGAAGGGGACATCCCCACTTCACTAGCTCCTGGCTTCATACCACAGCAATGGAGGGTCAGGCAGTGAGCAGAGCCCTGAAATGATGCCTATCATTTCAGCTTTGAACAGTGGGTAAAAATGAACATGTTCTCCTGTATCCAGGGCCAGTGGGAATAACTGCCTCAGAGCCCCTGCCCTCCTCTGAATGAAGGTCTCCTATGGAGGAGCAGGAGTGAAATATCCAGTATGTCCTGCCAGATTTCAGCTTTCATTCTAGCAAAGCCCTTTTTAGCTGGGAAGGAGAAAAGCTTCTGTGTGAGACTAGGTTGCATTCCTGAGTCTGCAGCCAGCCAGTGTGAAGCAGTGTGCTGCATCTATTTAACAGGCTGTTGATTCTGGAACCTAATGATGGCAGTGCAAATGGCTACAAGGTGTCATTACTGCTCTGGAGTTTTATGCCACTTAGTAGAATCCATACGAAAGGTCTATGTTTTAAAGGTGAAACTGAGTGAACATTTTATTAAATACTTGGTTTTATTTCTCAGTGTAGGAATCTTGGAGGGAGTGGAAGAGATGAACTTGGGGAAGAAAGGGAGGTGAGCATAATACTGTAGTGTGATCAGCTGTCCTTCCCATGACTGGGGATTCTGGGCCAGAACTTGGATAGATCCTCGGTCTGTTGGAAACTTAGAGAGGGTGCAGAGAAGTGCCACAAACATTATTCAAGGGCTGGGTCTGTTCAGCTTGTCAAAAAGAAGCTCAAGACGTGATGTGATTGCAGTGTGAGTATTATTGTTATTATTCAATCTTTGTATTCTCATAGCACCTAAGAGCCCTTGTCCTGGACACTTTGTGCCCAGTGCTGTACAAACACATAACACCCTTCCCAGGGAGAAAACACCAGGTGCTAATAGAGAGAAAGGCAGAGGCTGACACCAGACAAATTAAAATGAGAAATAAGGCACAAATTGGTATTAGTGCTGGTGAGAAACCACTGCAACAGACTCCTCAGGGAAGTGGTGGCTTCTACCTCTGTTGATGTCCTCAGATCAAGACTGGCTGCCTTTCTGGAGGATGCTGTAGCCAAACACAAGGTATTAGGCTGCATGAAGAAGTGACTGGTTAAAAGTCTTTGGCCTGTGTTATGCTCCTGAACCAATGGGCAGCAGCACCCTCCGGTGGGAATAGGCATGGCTGCTGTCTCCAGGGGTGCTAATACCAAGGAGTCAAGGAAGGGGGTGAAAAAGAGAAGAGCTGAAGAGGAAAAGGCAGGTGGAGGAAGTATAAAGGTGAGACTGGAGAGGCCTTTAACATCATCATCCCACCAAGCCACATGCCTGCATTTATTCTGCAACATCCATGGATGACTAACTCAATCCATGGTGCTGAAACAGAGTTGTGTGCCTTGAGTGTTCATTCTGAACCCTAATGGGAAACCACATGGAAGTGCTGTGCACTATTCCACTGCTGATCAGCCGGGGCCTACTCTGAGAGCCCCGGTGGCTTGTGGCTGGCACTCTGGCACCCTTGCACCTATTTCTTTTTTGTGTTACAGCTTACAATACAGACACCTCTGCACAGGGAAGGGCTCATGCATTGGCACATGGAGGGCACCAAAATTCTACACCAAACTGTATTCCAAGTCAGTGGAGCGTGTGTGTGTTTGGGGGGGGGGCAGGACAGACGGACGGATGACACATTCCCTGACTCTTTGGCTGCACTGCTGGAAAATAAAATGGCAATGAAATATGCCATTGAAACAAACTCAAGCAAACAACAAATTTGCTCCCAGGAGACACCCAGATCATGTCCTGGGGAAAACCAGACTAATTAAGTGACAGGAAGGAACAGGAACTGTTTGAAAAAAAGAGGTGAAATGTTCCACTTTCGCCTGTCAGAGTGGGTGACAGCTGTTCCTCTGGGGCCCTGTAATGGGTTCCCCGTTGCGCATGAGCTCTGAGGCACCCCAGCAGAGGGGAACTGAAGCTGCTGTGTAGGCCCAAGGAGGAATGTGGCTGGGTTTCATAAAAACTGACTGGAGTTTCCAGGCTCCTTGGAAAGCTCCTGTCCCTACTGATTCGAGCCCTGTGCATCTTCCACCATCATAGCAACATGGTGGCTGCAGCAGCAGGAAAACATCAGGTCAAAGGACTGCCCTGGCCAAACCTCCTCTTGCCCCCCTCATCTGACATGCTCCTGCCACAGGCTATTACTCAGAGGGGGCTTCATGCCTGTGGGTGTTCTATTTTCAGAGTAGCAGCCGTGTTAGTCTGTATTCGCAAAAAGAAAAGGAGTACTTGTGGCACCTTAGAGACTAACAAATATATTTATCAAATACATTTGTTAGTCTCTAAGGTGCCACAAGTACTCCTTTTCTTTTTGGGTGTTCTATGTAATTGCTGGTCCATGGGGCTACCAGGGCCTAAGGGCCTTGGGGGAGTTTATATTCAGAGACGTTTCTACAATATACTGCACCTGAATCTCTACAGTACAGAGCATGGCAGCTCAGCTTGGCTCATTCAATGCAGGGTGTACCAGGGGTGTGTGTGGGGGGGGGATGGAGGTGTTGTGTTCATAACAATAATACATAGCTGTGCTTTTCATATGGGGATTGTGTTCCGGCTGGTGAGCGTGGGAGACTATTAGGGGTGAAGTGCCTGGATGCGGGGCCACTGGGGTGTTTTGCCTGAATTGCATAAGGTGCTGTGTTGGGGAGCAGAGTCGGGTGCACACACGTCAGGGGTGGGTGGCAGCATCGTCTTGGCTGCCATGAGGAACGAAGCCTAGGTATGAGCAAAAGGGCCAAGGCCTGGATCCCCCAAGCTATTTAGGCTCCAAACTCCCATGGGGAGCTGTAGCTGAGGCTCTCCTCTCCAGCAGGTCACAATGCCAGGGATGGGCGGCTGGGAGGTAGGCATGCTACTGGGTCACATGGGATGATCCCGAGCCCACAGCGGGGTGTGCGGAGCCCCCAGAACACCCTCCTCAAAAGTAAGAGACGCCACAGAGATGGCAACCCCAGTGGGGGCCCTTTCTCTGCGCCCCCGTGCAGCCAACCTGCCCTCCAGCAGAGAGCAAAGCCCTTTGTTTGCCTTTCCCACCCAGAGTGGGGGTGGGGGGCTGCAGCCACCGCCCCCCAAAAGCCCCTGCCTCGAGATAGGAGCTCCATTGCTCTCGCCTGGGTGGGGGAGGGAGGGCTCAGTCTCCAGCAGGCCATGAATATTGATGAAGCTGCCGGGCCGCTATTGTGCAATTGGAGCTGGGAGGGAGGCAGGATGGAGGTGGGGAGCTGCGCGCAGCGGCTCACTCGCCCCGCGGTGGCTCAGGCGGCGGCGGCGGCGGCGGCGGCGGCAGGAGCGGAGGCAGGGCACGGCGGGGCCGCGGAGCCAGGGCTTTGTTAGCTGCAGCCGCCGAGCCCCCCAGCCATGGAGCCGGGCCAGCAGCAGGCTCAGTGAGCCCCCTCCCCCGCCAGCAGCGCCGCGCAGGGAGGAAGAGGGCGAGGAAGGCAAAGGGCCATTTTTGTCTCCTGGGAAGGTAAGTGGCTGGGCCGGAGCGGGGGCTGCGCACGCCCCGGGGGGGGGATCGGGGCTGGGGACCAGAGCCGTCCCCGGGCTGGGGCAAAGGGGTGCCCGCTGGGGGCTGGGGAAGGCGCCCCCCGAGACCAGCGCGTCGGGAAGGGGAGGATATTTTGCGCCCTCTCCTTTGTTGCCTAAAAGGAAAACCCTTTGCAAGCGGCCTGGTTGCTCGCGGGGAAGGAGGCCTGGGGGGGGGGCGTGCTGACCAGGAGGGGGGGCGCTGGAGCAGGCTGCCCCAGGGCGGGGACGGGGGGGTTCCCCCGGCTCCCCCCCGCCCCCCCACCCCCCCGGCTGGGGAGCTGCCATTTTTTTTTAATGCTACTGGTTGCGGTTGAATTCGGGTTGGGGCTGATGCATGCCCAGGGAAAGTGAGTTTCCATAGCAACAGGGCTGATGCCATGGGCGAGGTGGGTCGGGTGCCAGCTGGGGGGTAGGAGCGGGGTCCCCGTCCGGGGCTCCCGCTGGCCGCCCAGCTGCTGCCGCCTGCGCAGTGTGTGCAAGGCTCTGGGGGTGCTGCGGGGGACGCTCCGCCGGACATGGCTGGGCAAGGCGCGGTGGGCACTGGGCAGGACCCCTTCGGGGGATGCCCGGGGCAGCCGGAGGAACGGGCCGCCTGAGCTGTGCCCGGAGTGGGTCGGGGGCTGGCTGCCTGCAGAGCCCCGCACAGAGCGGGGGCAGGGTCTGCAGCTGATCCAGGCGCTGGCGGAGGCCGGGATCTTGGGAGGGGGCTCACGGGGTGGCGAGAGCTGCCAGAGAGCCCAGAGTTGCTGGGAAGTCATACGCGAGGCTTCCTCCTCTGCGTGGGAGTGGGCTTGGGGGTTTCCAGCCAGTGCCTGCGGTCTGGGGGCTTCCCCCTGTCGGCTCCAGGCCTGGCAGGACTCCGGCCCATCTGAGTGCAGATGGGTGGGAAGGGAGAGGCCGTGGGCCGGCGGAGGGGGGCGGAATCCTTGAGCTTGTCCTAGATTGACACTCGGGCTGTTCCAGCCGGTTTTCAGGCCCTGGACAGTGTCTCTGTGGCGTATTGGTTTAGGTGAATGAGCTGCAGACGGCTTCTGGTTTCTGCCTAGCAGCGCCCAAGCAATGGCCTATCCTCTGTGGCATCAGAGGTTTTCTGCCTTCTTGCTGTTGTCTGGCATGCCTTGGCAAGGGGAGGAATCTCTCCTCCTGCGGACTGGCCATCTCAGGTCCAGCTGGCTTCTCCTGGTTAGGCCTGACTCACCCACCGCATTTCCCAGCTTGGAGGATGCTGGGTTGGGAGCACAGAAAGTCTCTCCAGGTGGCGTGGGTGCGGGCTGCCTGCCTTTGTGGGGCGCATCTGGCGTTGTCGTGTTCATAGAATATCAGGGTTGGAAGGGACCTCAGGAGGTCATCTAGTCCAACCCCCTGCTCAAAGCAGGACCAATCCCCAACTAAATCATCCCAGCCAGGGCTTTGTCAAGCCTGACCTTAAAAACTTCTAAGGAAGGAGATTCCACCACCTCCCTAGGTAACACATTCCAGTGTTTCACCACCCTCTTAGTGAAAAAGTTTTTCCTAATATCCAATTAACCTCCCCTACTGCAACTTGAGACCATTACTCCTCGTTCTGTCATCTGCTACCACTGAGAACAGTCTAGATCCATCCTCTTTGGAACCCCCTTTCAGGTAGTTGAAAGCAGCTATCAAATCCCCCCTCATTCTTCTCTTCCGCAGACTAAACAATCCCTGTTCCCTCAGCCTCTCCTCATAAGTCATGCGTTCCAGTCCCCTAATCATTTTTGTTGCCATCCACTGGACTCTTTCCAATTTTTCCACATCCTTCTTGTAGTGTGGGGCCCAAAACTGGACACAGTACTCCAGATGAGGCCTCACCAATGCCGAATAGAGGGGAACGATCACGTCCCTCGATCTGCAGGCGATGCCCCTGCTTATACAGCCCAAAATGCCATTGGCCTTCTTGGCAACAAGGGCACACTGATGACTCATATCCAGCTTCTCGTCCACTGTAACCCCTAGGTCCTTGTCTGCAGAACTGCTGCCTAGCCATTCGGTCCCTAGTCTGTAGCGGTGCATGGGATTCTTCCATCCTAAGTGCAGGACTCTGCACTTGTCCTTGTTGAACCTCATCAGATTTCTTTTGGCCCAATCCTCTCGTTTGTTTAGGGCCCTCTGTATCCTATCCCTACCCTCCAGCATATCTACCTCTTCTCCCAGTTTAGTGTCATCTGCAAACTTGCTGAGGGTGCAATCCTCACCATCCTCCAGATCATTTGTTGCCTTTTCCTCCTCTGCTGTGACACAGACCCATGGGTTACGGGCATGGATGTGACCCTCCAAAGAGGCTGCTTGCTTTGCTGGGGCCTTGGGGACAAGCTGTCCACCCAGCAGCAACAGCTCTTGGCTTCTGGGGATGTTTTACTTTGGACAGAGGATTGGTGGGTGCTGATTGGTCACTGTGGGGCCCAGCCCTGCTCACTGATGGGCAATCCACATACCCAGAGGCTTTTTTTCCTACCAGGGATTTCATGATCCAATTGAATAAAATCAGCCATGATTCAGAAGGAGTGTGGGCAGAACCCCCAGTTTGTCACAGCTGGGTGGACTGAGAGGCTGCAGACAGGGGACGGGCGACTGCTGCACGTGTCTTTTTTGGTTTGGTCTCTAAGCTGGTCCATTTTACCCCAGTGTTGGGACGGCTTTATACCGATGCATTGGATTTTTTCGGTGGAGATCCAGGCCAGGTTGGGACAAGTGGCAGGAGGTTGGAGGGGGAGCTCATTATGGGGCGATGTGGCTAAGGATATTTACTGTGATGAGTGTTTGGGGGGCTGAAGTATGGTATCTGGCCCCCCTGGGCAGTCTGTTTGCATCTCTGTGGCCGCCTGACCACGGGGTAACGCTTGGCTGAGCAGGGTCACGCTCTTCCCACCATTGGGACACCAAGGACTGCAGCTTAGTCAGGCAACCTGGCTAGTCCAGTGCTCTGGCTGCCAGCAGTGCTGCAGATCCACCAGCCCAGCTTGTTGGGACCAGCCCCAGCCTTACCGACAATGTAACACAGTGCACACGGGGAATATCTCCTGACCTCTGGGCTCCTAAATCCCACCCTCCCCCACCCTCCTGCAGGCCTGGCCTCTGCTTAAGTGTCTTCTCTAGAGTCCGCTAGCTTCATCCCTGGGCTGGCATGCCCATCTTTTGTCACTTTGACGCCACTCCTTGGGTGCTGTAGCTTGACCTCCTGGAAAGGGTTGGTTGGTTTGCACTGTGGGATGCACTGGGATGTGGAGCCTGCTGCTGTGGTGTGACTTTGTTCCCTGGTTTCCTAAACGCTGCTAGCATTGGTCCCACAGATGAGAGATGGTGCATGGCAAGTTCGTGTCCCACTGCTATGAATGGGCTCAAGTTCCAGTGACTCTGCATAGGCAATGTCCCAGTAGACTAGCTCTCTAGAGTAATCGCAGTGTGTTGGCCCCTCACCGTCCTGTCCACACATGGGAGGGGTCAAAAATCAGGCACTGGAATCCATGGCAAAGCCAGAGGTGGCTGTAGGGTTGGGGACTTGGCACCTTCCAACACCAGGTCTCTTTTTGAGTGGTGCCCACGTGTGGTGATTGTTATGGCCAAGACACACAGAGAACATCCTCTTTTGAGAGACTTCTGTGGCTTCCCTCCTTTCCTAGGCAGCAGATTTCCACCAGCAGGAGGGATTTGGGAAAGAGAGGGAGATCTCTTCTCAGGTGACATCTCCGCCTAGACTTTCAGCTCCACATCGGGGGATCTTGAGCTCCATCCTTAGCTTGGCAGTGCAGGCCGCTCTGATGTCTGTTTTGGCACTGCCAGAAACGCCCTGGATGCATGGCTCCTTCACGACTGCCCCCTTCACAGTGTGACTGCTGCTGGAGCCCTAAGCTCAGGCTGGGCTCCTGCCCAGCAGGAGGCCAGACATGCCTGTCATAGCATGTGGGGCTGCAGGGGGGCAGAGCTGTGGGAGGAGGGCCAGAAGGCTGGGTTAACTCTGGGGAGAAGGTCTAACTCCAGGCCCCCTAGCCTGGCCCACCAGCAGCCATCCCAGGGGACAGAGCCCTCAGCTGGTCAGACCCTAGCAGGTCCCAAGCCCAGAGAGGGGCAGACACTGCAAACCCTTCTCGCTGTAATAACCGGATGAAACTCTCCCAGGTCCCCTGCTCTGCCCTTCACTGTTGTTAGAACAGCAGCTGACTCCCTATCCTCCTCCCCCACTGGGTGCGGTGCCCGCTGTCCTGGCAGGTTCACAGCTTGCGTGTTGGCTTGGGTGCACATTGAAAATAGTTCACTAGGTAACTAGGTTAAGCAGAAGCTCATCCACCCGCCCACTTATATAATGCTGGGTGGGCCCTGGGTGAGTGTCTTGGAAGGTCAGGGTGTGCTGCATCCCTAGCTGCCTGGATGGCAGGAGGTCGGGGGACAGCAGAGGCTGGATTGAGCCTGAGGGGTGGTGAGGGGAGTAAAGGAATATGAAGTGATGTGATGCACCCAGGCCAGCCAGAGGTAAGTGGGTGGTGGAGCCCATCTGTCATTAATCTTGCTCCCTAGTGAATTGGCCCGTCTGTGTCAAGCAATGGAACCAGTTGCCAATAGCTTCAAGAAAACAAGCAGTCAGCGTCCGTGTGACGGCCCCTCACCTGCGATCAGTGGGATCAGCACCTGGCCCTGCTCGACAGCTGGGACTGTATGGATGTGCTGCTCAGGCTGAGATGCCTGCAGCCACGTGATGAGTCTGATCTTGACCCATGGGGGCCCCGAGAAAGCAAGCACAGGACAGGGCATCCATGGACCAAAGGGCAATCTGGTTCCTCTTGGGGAAGGCCGGGAAACAGAGGGTCCCCAACCTTTGCTGAACCATATCTTAGAGCAGTCTGATGCCCCGGTGGTCTCCCCTCTGCATGCTAGCCAGACACAGAGCTGCTTAGCAGTTAAACTCCAAGGCAATCAAGCCACCACCTTCATGCTTCCAGTCACTGTTGCAGAGACTCCTATGATCTGTCAGCCCACGCTGGTGGTGTACCTGCTCTACCATGGCTTGTTTTGTAGACTTTTGCCAGAGCATTCCTGTGTCATCAGGCAGTGCGCAAGTGGCTGGCTGCAAAGCCAAAGAAAGAGTGAGCTACGGAGCCAGGCTACTGAGCTGTGTTTGCCAACGGGAAAGTGTCAAGCTCTTGGGAATCATAAAGCAGAGGGAATGTGTGGGCCCTGGGGAGTGTATCACTTCCATTAGCAAGGGGAGTGAAAAATATTTGAATGACCCTCTTCCCCTTCCCCCACCCCGGTCCCCTGCGGGCATTGCTGGATTTCCCTGGTTCGAGACCCAAAAAAGGCCAACAAGTGAGTTTGGACTGAAAAGTTACAAGCACCTGAGAAGGCAGGTTTGGAATGGAAGCCTCCCTGAATCCTCTGGAGTCTAGAACCTCTGGGAGTGTGAGCATGGGAGCCCAGATGCCTGCATTCCATTCCCAGCTCTAGGAGAGTGTTTTGCAGTGGTTACACTGGGGGGGATTTGAAGGCTTGGATTGTGCAGTCCACTATCTTCTTGGACTAGCCACATCACCTCTCTGTTTTCCAGCATCTGCACCACTAACACAGGGGGGGTTATGCTTTATTGTCTGTAAAGGGCTTGGAGATCCTTGGGTAAAAGCCATCTCATGGGGACGGCTCCTGAGTTAGACCACTGGCTCCAGAACAGTTTGTGTGCTCAGGGCTGTAGCACTGCTTTCTTCCCTCCTGGGCTCAGGGTGCTGTGGGTACCTGGCATTAGGAACTATGGGTATGGGGAAGCCCTTGCTCCAATCTTCCTGTAATGGGGTAATGGCTTAGCTAGTCCTGGCCCTTTGTGCCAGGTGCTGTACCTCCATAATCAGCTGAACCCGAGCTCCCAGTGCGTCGCTGTGGCCAAAAGGGCTAATGCGATTCTGGGACACAGATGCAGCAGAATATGGAGTCAGAGCCGAGCAGTTCTTTTTCCCTCTGTAGCTGGCACTGGTGCAACCACTGCTGGAATCCTGTGTCTGGGTCTGGTGCCTACAATTCAAGGAGGATGTTGATAAATTGGAGAAGGGGATGGAGAAGAGCCACAAGAATGATTCAAGGATTAGAAAACCTGCCTTCTAGTGAGAGACTCCAGGAGCTCCATCTATTTAGCTCAATGCAGAAGGTTAAGGGGGGACTGGATTCCAGACTCTCAGCATCCTTAGGGGGGAGGGATAGCTCAGTGGTTTGAGCATTGGTCTGCTAAACCCAGGGTTGTGAGTTCAATCTTTGACAGGGCCATTTAGGGATCTGGGGTAAAAATTGGGGATTGGTCCTGCTTTGAGCAGGGGGTTGGACTAGATGACCTCCTGAGGTCTCTTCCAACCCTGATATTCTATGAAAGAAGTCAGCGTCCCATCACAGTCCATTTTGCTGGGCCGGTTGGCCCTCAGATATCCATCCAGTGGACATTTTCCCTGACTGGGAGCTGGGAGGGCCCAGCACTGCAGAAAATTCGCTCCCAGGAGCCTCACATCAGGCTCCCGAAACCAACAGCCTCTCTAGAACGCATAACCAACCTGCCGTTTCTACACGCCCGCTCCAGGCCAGGAGGATAAATGGGCATTTATATGCTGTCGTGGCTCTTGATATTTAGCTGCTCCCCCAGCCAGTGTCAGAACTACTGGAGATCAGCTCCTGTGCTCAGTGTTTGGTGCCAGGCCGCTCAGTGCCTCATGCCCCGGTGGAGAGAGATCCCTTAGGGAGTGGGTGGCCGGAGTCCCCCAGTCGGAGAGGCTGTGATCCCCAGAAAAGTTTCCAGCATGGCCAAGCCAGCCTGCAGGAGGATGGCTTAACTAGTGCCAGCAGAGTCACAGGGCCTCAGGCAGCTGGGGAGAGAAACCTCCCAGGGACTGCTCGGCTGAAGCCTCTCATGGCTATGGCCTTGCCTGGCCCTGAAAGTCCCTTCCAGGACTGGGAGCAATAGGAGTAGAGCATGTGTTTGCATGTGTCCTGGTGTGTGTGCCTGGGGGGGTCACACGCATGTGCCCAGGAGGAGGAGGAGGAGTGTGTGTGTGTGTGTGTGTGCGCGCCCATGTGTGTAACAAGACTCTGGCCCACTGGGGCACTACCATGAGGTGATGGAGGTGAAAGGTGCTGGGGCCAGCGCACAGATTCTTTTCCATGACAAAGGAGCCTCTGATGGCAGAGACAGTCTCTTTGAGTGGGAGGTGCCCCCTCCCTATGGGGGTGGGGTCAGGCTAACCGCTCCCATTGCATGAGGGGCTCTGCCTGGCAGGCCCTGTGGGGATTGGGCCTGTCTCTCCTTGCAGCTCCTGTGGTGGGGTGGGGGAATCAGAGTCTCCCCGTTCCCAGTTTGTTCCTACTAGGGGGGTGGACCTGGGAAGGGAATTCTGAGGAAATTCTGAGCTGCATCCAGGGCGACCCTGGCCTCCATCCCTTGGGGTGGGGGGGGCATCCCCAGGGAGGAGGGTAGGATTGTGTCACCTAAGATAGTGAATCTGTGACCCGGAATGGGGAATCTCTGACCCTGAACTTTGACTCCATCACTTTCCAGGCCACCATCTGGGGAGGGATGGGGAGGGTCCCTCTGGAAGGGGCCTTTGTGTCAAGGGGGCTGGGGCAGCAAGTGCACATCTCTTTCTGCCCACTCCCTCCACCACCACAACACAGCTCAAGGGGAACTGGCTGCGATGTGACAGTCACCTCAGATCTTGCCCTGTCACTCAAAGACCCCGAAGGGCGGGGGAGGCGAAGGGGTGTTGTCGCTGCTGGGGGGTGATTGGAAAGGGCAGGTGGGCCCTGCAGAGGAGGAGGCTCTGTCGGGGAGAACGGCCAGGGGCCACACGCGGCGCTGGCCCTGCGTTTCATTCCCTGATTGATTGCAGTGTCTCAGGCCCCTGGGAATCTGGGTCAGAGCAGATCCGATGCCCCACTCTGTGGGAGGGGCAGCCAAGCTCTGGCGCGGCCACTCTGGGTGTCCCAGTTGCCCTGGGGCTCAGCACCTCCCACCAGGAGCGGAGGCCAGAGGGAACTGAAAGTGTCTGCATCTGGCCCACAGCAGCAACCCGGGCACCAGCCTGGAATTACTCCAGGCCCCTGGGGCAGGCCTGCGGGAGGGAGAGACTCTTCTTAGCAGCTCTCTGTGGGGCCCCGGCATCACCAGTGCTCCGTGCCGTGCCCCTGTGTGTGAGGATGACCAGGAACCCCGCACCGAGTTATGGGAGTAGGGTCCCCGGTCAGGCTAGTACCTGAGGCCTCCGTTTCTTGCCTATCTGGGTGCAGCTGCTCTCGCTACGCTGCGGTAGGAGGCTGCCCTCTGGCCTTGCTCCTTTCCTGGCTCAGTCTGTTGCCCCTTCCCTGCCGCATCCTGCTCCTGCATGACTGTTCAATGTTAGCGGAGCCATAGAGAGCTTCCGGGTGCTGCCAAGGGGGCACAACCGGGGCCAGTGCCAGAGGAGCAGGGAGCACAGAGAGAGCAGACCCCCCTTCCCTGGCCTTCTTCTCAGCCCCTTGGCCAGCTGGCACGAGGTCCCCAACCCAGCCTGAGCCCCTAGGCTTGTGTTCTGTGTTTCTCACTCTCCTTCAGCCCTTGCAGGGACCCCCAGCAGGGTGTCTTGTCCCATGAGGATGGAGCCTGTCCATCATTGGGTGTACACGTCTGTGTGGGGGGTGGGGAGAGTCCCATGGTCCTAGAGAGTGAACGCTGGGCCGGGGGAGCCCCTGAGGCCAGCCGCTGCCCTGGGCTGGGAGCAGAGCAAGTCACTGCAGAACGCCCCCCCGGGGGGCGGCAGTGTGGAAAGTCCCTGTGATTTCCCCCTGCGTTGCCTAGGGGTGTGTGAGTGCCCTGCAGGGGGGTGGGTTGGGGATCTGGCCAGGCAGGGAGTGGTGGGTGCGTGGCTGGTACGCTCATTCCTGGCATTCTCGGTACTGATTAGCATGATCCCCTTGGTGTGTGTCATCACCCACTGCGGGGGCTGCACAGGCTCCTGGGGAGCTGCTGTGTGTGTGTGTGTGACTCTGCCATGTCCCAGCCCTCCCCCCACCAGCACCAGGGGCTCCCAGAGATGCTCAGGCTCCCCCTGCTGCCACCCCCCCCAACTCTAATTCAAATAGATCAGCTTTGTTATTTACAGGGTAAGGGGGAGAAACACTGGGGTGTTTGTGTGTCACTGGGAGAGCATGAGACTGTGTGTGTGTGTGTGTGTGTGTCAGGGACAGATTGTGCAAGCCATGTGTGATCCTTTCTAGGATGAAAATGGCCAGTTTTATTCTGAACTCCAGCCCTGTCAGAACCCAGGGGATTGGGGTGGGGGGGCTTTCCCAACCCATTTCAGTCCAGGTCCCATCCAGGTGGATAATGAGCAAAGACCTGCCCCAGGCATGGGACCTAAGCAGCTGAGAGGCCGGAGATTGATGCCTCCCTCCACTTGGGATCCCTAGCCGTGAATCATCTGTTGGGGACATGCACATCAGCCAGGCCAGCCGTCCTAGCTGGGCCGTGCCCTGGCAGCCCAGCCGATCTCAGTCCCTTTTCCGACTCAATGCCTCTCTTATGCCTACCCCCACGTTCATTCTCTGTGCAGCACCAGGATGCTCTGCCCCACCTGCGTCCGGCCTTCCTGCTGTGGGGACTGGCAGGTCTCTAGCCTGCTCAGAGTTCGCCTATGGGATCGGGCCCCGCTGGGGTGATAGGAGCCCCCCATTTGTGAGAATCCCACTGCAGCTTGACAACAGGTTGCAGCTTTGGAATGTGTTGCAAAGCTCCGACATCCTGGGCCAGAGAAGGACCTAGAGAGCTGGGGACAGCAGTGGGGGTCACTTAGCTCCTTGCGTTCTCAGTGCACATGGTACTGTCCTGTCAGCTGCCATTTACTGGCAGCTTCCACAGGGTTCCAGGACCCCCCAGCCCCGGAGACTGGCTGGTTCCTCCAGGGGAGGGGGGACATGGCGGCGGAAGCAGGCTGCTCTGCCTGTATCTGCCCAGCATCTAGGGCTCTCCAGCCAGCTCCTGCGACCAGCACTCAATCCAGCCACGCGCCTCTCTAGCCATCCCCATTTGGCCTGCGTGTGCCTCCCGCTCCCGCGGAGTGTTGGAGGGGACGTGATACCTTGGCCATCCTTGGGGGGGACCCCCCTACCCTGCACACTGGGTCCATCCAGTGCCAACCTGGGTTCTGCCAAATCCTCAACCCTGGAGCTGCTTCCCCATAGCAGATCCCTGCTCAGTACCCCTGCAGCATATCAGAGTTGGATCTGCTGCCTGTAGTTACCTCTGGTTCCTGTGAGCCCTTGCACAGCCCGCGCTCTGGGAGAGCCAGCTGGAGCCTAGCTGGGCTCCCGTCTCATCAGTAGACATGGTTAACGAGGTCCAGGATCAGGGCTGGCATTGCAAGGTGGGGGGGGGGAGCTTTGCAGGTATCGCCAAAGTTAGGACTTAGCCTGCAGGATCTTTGGCGGAGGACTGGGGAGGGGGCGTTCTCTGCTAGCCAGGCCCAGCATTTGGCCCAGGAGTTGGATTAGTGCCCGGCTGCTCAGGGCCACCTGAGCTCTGCTCTGCAGGGAGGCAGACAATAGCTGCAGTGCATTGCACCCACTCTGCCCTTTATGAAGTGCCCTGTGCATGGGACACTGGCCAAGGGGCTTTGGTGCCAGGCCCTGGGGGAGTTGGCAGGTGGTAAGGTGATGGCATGGTGCTGGAATGGCTGGGCACATGGGACTTGTGGGGTCGCTATGCTCAGCAGAGCCACACTCTACCTGTGATTAAACCAAGGGAGCCCAGGCACCGCTGTCATGTCTCTCGATGCTGGACCTGTGCCCATCACTGCTGTTATGGGGCAGGAACCCAGACCCCCTGCTTTACTGTTGGTGCTATCCCACCCACAGCATGGGTCCTGCTTGCGCAAGTGTCTGCCCCCTGTCCCAGCATGCTGCCCCTCTCCTCCATGTGGGAGCCTGCACCTCCATGTTGAACACAAGGGCAGCTGCCATCTGTGCTTCATTCCAAAGAGCCGCAGCCCTTGGGTTCCTGGCAGGATGCCAGCTGGGCTCTGTTGGGCAGGGCTGGGGCGCCTCTCCCCTTCCCAGGATCAGGTTACCTGCCCTGGTTGGCTGCACACAAAGGCATCACGGCTGCTTCTTGGCTAAGAGCTCAGTGCACAGACTGACTTGCATGGATCCGTCCCTTAGCACCAGGCTGCCCAGCAGAGAGAGTTGCTGGAGAAGACCAAGGGTGGGAAGCGGAGAGGTGGCAAGTCCCATCCCCCAGGCACCAAATGGGGATGCTGCATCCCTAACATGGGGGGGCTCCCCAACACACAAGGCTCAGATCTTGCCCCAGTGCTCGCAGTTCAAAATCCCCATGCTCCAGCATCCCAGGAGACAACCCTGCAGCCTGCTGGAGCCAGCAGTTCCACTATTCAGCCTTTAATGTCACCCCCATTCTTACTAATCCTCCTCCTTGTGCCTCTACTTACCATCCTCATCCCCCCCTCCTTTGGCCAGGCGCTGGCTCAGGTGGAGATCAGCCATTGACTAGCTGTGCGGGTGGCCTGACCCTCCTGTGGGCTGCAGGCACCTCTCCCTTGCCAGTGTGATGCTATGCTCCAGACAGGTTTCAGAGTAGCAGCCGTGTTAGTCTGTATTCGCAAAAAGAAAAGGAGGACTTGTGGCACCTTAGAGACTAACAAATTTATTAGAGCATAAGCTTTCATGAGCTACAGCTCACAATGCATCCGATGAAGTGAGCTGTAGCTCACGAAAGCTTATCCTCTAATAAATTTGTTAGTCTCTAAGGTGCCACAAGTACTCCTTTCCTTTATGCTCCAGAGTGAGCTCTCTCCTGGTGCGCTGGGGGGATTCCCTAGCAGAAGGGGCCATGGGACTGTGCTGGGCACAGTTCGCTAGGCAACACCTCATCCCTCCCCCCACCCCACCCCGAGCAGCTGTGTGTGGAGACTGCAGCGCTCTGCCCTGCCGCGGGGGTGTGGAGACCTCCGGGGCCTGCACAGGAACTGCAGCCGCCAAGGCACATCCGCTCATGACCCCCCTTCCCCTCCCCCACTGCCTCAGCAACTGGCAATTGCATTTCCAGGTGCCTGGGCCCCCCGGTGCTGATCTCTCCCACCCGGGACAGCCTAGCCCTGAGGGGCTGGGAGGGCTGTGCCCATTGGGCCCCGGCTCCTTGCCTCATGCTCCGAGCCCTAGAATCTGCCCCTGGTGGGGGAGGGGAAGGCACCTCTTCTTCCCCCCCCCCTCCATGCCACGGAGCATGCAGCATCCCAGGCCCTGGAACCTCCCCAGAGAGGTACCCCCCCATTCCAGCTACAGAGGGGATCTGCTGGAAAGAGCGTGGGCGTGCAGGGAGCTCCTGGCTACTGCAGCCCTGGCCTCTTCCAGCAGGGACACTGTGGGGAGCGGGGGCAGGGCACTGGCTGTGGGGGGGAACTCCGAGCTACTCCAACCCCAGCCTCTCCCAGCAGGGGGTGCTGTGGGGAGTGGGGCAGAATCACTGGCTGTGGGAGGAACTCCTGGACTCTCCCAGCAGCTGGAAATAAGTTAGTAGTCCCAGTTAGAAATCACTAAGCCCCATGAGCTTGGCCACAGCCCCACGTGCACAGAGGCCTGTGTGTGCAGATCCCGGGAATCCCTGCTTCAGCAGGGTGGGGAGGGCGGCTGCAGGATTAGAGCCCACGCAGGGGCGACACGACAGAGTGGGTTTCCTCCACAGCTGCTAGCGTGGAGCGGCTGAGCCGGATGCCCGCAGCATGAGGCCCCTAGCTCCAGGCCAGTGCTGCTTCTCTCTAGGCTCGGTGCACATCAGGACCTGCAGTCTCTGTCCTGCTGCTTCAGTGGCCTCCTCTGGGGGCAAGGTTCCAGTGCCTCTGGGGGTGCCAGGACACCTACTCCACTTTTCCCCAAGCATCCCCACCCCCGGGTGGAGTTGCTGACAGATCCACAGAGGACTGCGTTGGGATGGTTCCGTGTGCTTTGGCCTCCAGCAGCTTTGCCAGTTCCCAAGGCTGGCTTCCCCCAGGAGCAGAGAGGGCCTCAGGCCTGTTGCAGAAGGAAGGGGTTAAGGCAGCAAAGCTCGCCTCTGCCCCTGGGTGCAGGGAGGAGGCCTCGGTGCCCTGCTGCTGATTCATGGGTCAGCCTCCCCTGCCCTCTCCTGTGTGCCTCCCGGGCTATAATCCCTGGGACGGAACAGGCTGTTTCCTTGTTCCAGGAATACGTTCTGCAAGAAGCACATTGGGTTCAGATGTGCACCGCAGGAGAGCCGTGCACAGGCAGCTGGTCAGCACCAGAGAGCATGGAGCAGGCCTGCCTGGAGGGGCCTGCAGCACAGCTCACTCTTCCTCCCCTCCAGCCAGCTACAGGGGCCCAGCACTGTCGTCATGTTGTTTCCCCTTCCGGCATTCCACACTGCACTCACAGGGTCCGGAGAGCTGCCCAGCCCTCCAGGACAGTTAAGAAACCGCCTTCCCGCAGGGGCCCTGGCAGGCTTAGGGCAGCCCGCCTCCCAAGCCCAGCTCCCCAGGAGGAGCAGCATGAAGAAACCAGAGAATTGTGCCCTGGAGAAGAGGGGAGAATGGTCCCTCCCTCCAGGTGAGGACTGGGGAAGAAGCCTCATCTCCCCCAGCCACCAGGGTACCCCCTGGCACAGAGGCCCACGGCCATTCCGCTTAGCCTTCATCCCTGGGATGGGGATGGGGGGGATTGGATTCTCCTTGCTATTTTGTGAAAGGCTAATGTACGGGGCTCATGATAAACTGGCATCCCCGCCCAGCAACTAGCAGGGGATTCAGGTGCAAGGACCTTGCCCTGTGCCTCAGTTTCCCTAATAAGCACCTGGGGTGAGCATGTATGTACAGAGCTGTCCCCTCTACCCAGGCCCCTCCCCAGATGTTGCTGGGCAGGGGGACATTCTCCCCTTGACTCTTTGCTCTCCAGACTCCTCCCTGGGCCAGCACTTAGGACATCCCTTTCTTGTCAAGCCTTGGGATGGAGTTGGAGTTTAAGAGAGCACCAGCTGCTACCCACACTGGGGAGAAGCTGGTTTAAACTTGTCCACTGCTGGACATTGGTTTGAACTGGGAGCAGCTCCTGGAGGACAGCACGTTTCCGCCCCCCCCTTCCCTCCTCCCAACCCCATGGGAATGCGGTGCCTGAGCCAGGGTCAAAGCGGCAGGATGTGCCATGGCCCTGCTCCAGGTGCCAGCAGCCAACTGGGAGTAGGGCCAAGGCAATCAGCGTGGCCGTACCCGGAGAGCTCTGCCCTGGCGCGGGCCAGGCTGTGGGAACAATGGGAGGGGGAGACACTGGGCTGTGCCCCAAAGTGCAGGAGGGGCCAGCTGCTGATGGGTGGCCCTGGGTCTGAAACAGGATACTGAGGCCCCATGGGCAGTGGCAAGGCGCATCAACACCTGGTTGGGGCTCAGCATGCCCAATGTCTGTGCTCCCTCCTACTCCCATCAGGGCAGCCAGAGTCTGGTAGCTACAGTGTCCCCAGCTCTACCAGCAAGCTCTGGTGCCCCTCGTGTGTCAGGGAGACGTGGCAGAGCTCCCCTTGCCACTGCTTGGCACAGTTGCAGGCCCAGATGGGGCAGGAACAACAGCAGCAGGGTGAGGGGGGCAGAATGCCACCCTGGCATGTGGACAGGGAGGCAGAGAGCACCCCAGGGCTCCATTCCAAGGCCCCAGGCTTTGGCACTGCACTGTGGCCTCCCCCCATGGAGCTAGTCGCAGGTCATGGGGCCTCGCCAGTGACTCAGGGCCCCGTAGAAGGGTTAGTCACTGCTCCTGCTGGAGCTGCCAGCTGCCCCTTCCCACCTCCCCCCAGGCTGAGCTGGGAGGCATGGGCTTGGCTGCAAGCGGGATGGGAGCCCCAGGACCTAGAGACAGATGGTCGCAGCACCCCCTCTACATTGTAGCCTGATGTGCCCGGCCCTGGCCTGGTGTGGGGCTGGGGCTGCCATATCCCTGCAGCACCAGGAGAGCAGCCTGACCGCACCCTGCACTCAGCCCCCCACTGTCCCAGTCCAAAGGCCCAGCTGTGCGGGGGAGCCCTGCCTCGCAAACGCTCTCTGATGCCCAGGCAGAGAGAGGAGCTGGGGGAGCCAAGCAGACTAACCCCCCCACACACCATGAGGCACACCCTGCACCCTCCCTCACCCCTGCTACTGTGTCCAAACCCCTTCCAGGCTTAGCCGTGCTAGCCAGAGTGGCTCTGATCACCACTGCAGTGCCCAAGCCACCTTGCAGGGCTCTCTGGGCAAGATTGGTGCTAACCCCCATTACCTGACCTGCTCCCCAGCAAATGGACCCCTTGTGGGTAAGTTTCCCCCAGCTCTCTGCAGCTTTCACTGTGACACATTGCGGCCACCTCTGGGGTGGTGCCATGCACAGCAACATGACGCCAGGCAGGAAACCCCCCCAGCAAGGAGGCCAGACAGCAGGTTTAGTACCCACCCTCTTGCAAAAAGCACCAGTGAATCCTACCCATACGCACAGGGGGCAGGACCCTCAGTGTTACCACTCCTCCTGGCTGCAGAGCCACCCCTGACTCAGAGAGGAGAGTGCCCCACATGGAGTCATCTGTGATACTGCCTGGGAGGCACTGTAAGCACTTGCCAGCTGCAGTGCTGTTTAACTTGTTTGACCTGCTCCAAAGAGCTTTGCTTGTCCTTAGATCAACCCAGGACATAATTAGCCTGTGGAACTCACTGCCACTGGATAGATCTGTAATGATTGACAGTTGGGCAAGAGTAATGATTGACAGGAGACTTGACCATGTATCTGGATAATGTGACCAGGCAGAGGATGGATGACCTCCCAGCCCAGTAACCCTTTTCTGTCTGCTCCTTGTGACCCAGAGGGGCACCATACACTCCCCTGGCACTGATGCACATCCTCCTGCTACGGGGTATGAGTCAGTTGCTGATCAGGGTCGGGAAGGGATGTCCCCTGTGGACAGCTTATTCCAGAATGGCCCACCAGGGGATTTCTTGCCTCCGCGATCCCAGCTGGAGTTGGAGCAGCTCCAGGCTGGGTGCTTATTTGTGGTATGTTGCCCTTTGGCTGCCTGCTTGTACCTAGGTCCTTTGTTCTCTCCTGCTCCCTCCTGCCCTGTGCTCTGGTGTGCCCAATTCTGCTATGGGCACTGGCCGAGGAGTGCAATTCCGGTATTTATATCACACAGACTGGTGCTGTTTGGAGTTTCTGCAGAAGAGAGGCCCACAGATGGGCTATCAGGGACTGCAGGCTGGGATTGAGGGGCACTGACAGAGTTGTGACGGGGGAAACCCAAGGCTAGGGTTGCAGGGGGCTGCGAGTCAGTATTGAGGGGCATTAGCAGCTCTGAGGCAGCAGGCAGAGAACCCATTTGTCAACTCCAAGAGCAACTCCCCTCCCCGTTTTACCTCCCACAGAATGAACACACAGCTGGCGTCTCCTTCCAGGGCACTGACAGTGGCACAATCTGGATCAACAGGGTGGCCACTTGGTGCAGAACCTCGTGGCCTTGCCCTGGAGCCTGGCAGCTGGGTGTGTGCTGGAGCGGCAGGGTGACCTGGAGGGCTGCTGGGTGGGGCAGAGCGTGGTCGTTCCTGTCATGTTCCTTGACCCTATGTATTGTTTCTCCTTCCCCTCCCCTTTAAATGCAGCCTCCTCCACCTACTCCATTCCCGGGGGCTGCTGCTGTTGTCCACAGCAGGGGGCCCCAGCAGCCCCTCTATCCCTATTTGTGGCAGGATCCATCTCACGCCTGCCCTCCTTCGTCTCCATACCTGGTCAGCTTTTTGGGGAGTCCAGGGCAGACCTTCCATTGCCTTGCAAGGTCATTTACAAGTGGGAATGGAGTCCTTGCTTGCCTGTCATGACTCCAAAAGGGGCAGGATCGGGCCCTGAGTCACTTGCTTCTCCACTCAGCTCCTGCCTTGTCTTTGGCACTGACACCGCGAGAGCCTTCTCCTTCGCAACAACCTGCGCTGGGAGCAGCCCCCCCCCCCCCCGGGCTTTGTCTTGGAGGCCCTGCAGCTCAGCCACACAGCTGGCTCTCCCGCTGTCCCTCTCTCTGCATAGCCCCGCCCCGGCTCTGTGCCCCGCTGCTCTCGCAGAGCCACCCGCCCTGCTCTGGGACGGGTGGTGGGTGATGAACCTTGGGCTGGCTGTGGCGAGGCGGCCCCGTCTCTGCATTTCCCCATGGTGGGGCCGTGTCACCCCTTTGCGCTGCTCCCTGCACAGTGAGGTTATGGAGAAATCTAATTAGAGCACTTCCCACCCCCGCCTCGAGCTTTGCCAAGGGGCTCAGGGCTGGAGCACTCAGCTGGCTGACTGGTCCCTGGAGGGCAAGTAGGGCAGAGAGGAGGGACTGTGTGTTGCGGGGGTCAGAGAGGGGCATTGGAGGGGGCTTTTGTATCTGAGCCATCACAGAGGCACTGGTGATCACGTGCACACACACACACACACACCCCACCTCTGCAATATGGCTGAATGCCACTCAGCATGGGGCAGCTGGGGCTGGCGTCTGCTCTGCTGGTGCCCAACCCACTCACTCTGCCAGGCTGCAGATGAGGGGGATCCCTCTGGACACACGGCCTCCCTCCACTCCCCCTGATCTTCCTTTGGGACTTCTTCATCTACCAGTCATTTTCATGAGTGCCATGAGTTTATAGTGCTCAGGGGAGGCAATGGGAGAAGGGTGGGAGTGGCAAGCTGGCCTTCACTCCGAGGGATAGGATGGTCTTTGTGCAGCATGGGTTGAGGTGCCCGGCACGGGTCTTTGCACCCCTGGGAGGTCATCAAGTGCCTCTTCGACGGCTCAGAGAGAGGGTCTCTAACACACAGTTGCATGGTCCTTATCTCTACCCTGCTGCAGAGGCTGTGCCAGGGCAGGGGCAGCACAGGAGCACAGAAATGCTCTGTGGGTTAGCGAATCTCTGGTGTTCCCAGGAAGACTGGGAAGTCTGTGTCCGGTTTGGAGAGGGGCTGCTGGATCCGTGCTAATACTGCCGCCCTCATTCATCCATTAACGAGGCTAATCATGTAGCTTGCACATTCCACAACGAATCGATCAATAGTCAGGACATGCCCAAATCAGAATGAACAGTTTAACCAAGTGCCCTGTCTGTGTTCTCCGTCAACTCTGCCCCCTTAGGTGCTTGCATTTTGACACAACCTTCAACTGCAGGGTCTCATAATCCAGGATAACACTGTCTTTAATTTCTGCAGCTACACTTGTATCCAAGAGAATGTAGGCATGACAGTATCATAATGCAAATGACCCAAGGAGGCAGAGTTAAGGATATGTGGTCAGCATGAACTTTTGTTGTTCTTGACTTGAATGCGTATAACAGTGGAATATAGTTTTGCATTTAATTTCCTAGTTGTTTAAAGATAAATAAGTGGGGGAAAAGGAAAATCTTATGTCAGCAGTGATCCCTAAACATTCTTAGCTTTTAAAACAACGCCTCTGTTTTTTTTCAAACTTGGCTTCATTTTTAGATCTTTCTGAGATCTGCCAAACAAGCCAGGTCTGAAGGAAACTATGGGAATTAGTTCTTTAGTTTGTCTTTTAAACTTTTTATTAAAGAAAAGTTACAATAAAACATTGCCATACTACACCATACATTACTTTTTACTTATTCAGGATGAGATTAATAGTCAAAGACCCTGGTTAAAGAACCTGGCTTGCTGGCTGGGGAGCCCTCCTCCTTTGATTCCCCCCAAAAAGATGACCAATGTTCTAAATAACTATCCTCTTTTCAATGCTTCTCTTTTGTGTGAAAGCTTTTCCGTGACAAGGCCAGTCCATATTTTACTATACCACAATTCCATAGGAAGAGAAGTCACATTTTTCCAATACAAAGTCATACGAAGTCTTGCTGCTAACAATATAAAAGAAATTAATTTGTTGTTCTGTTTAAAAGGTAGATCCTTTGTGGGAACATTAAGTAAGCAGGTCAAGGGGTCTCTGGGAAGCTAGCATTTTGTTATAAGATGAATCTCTGTAATAATTTCCTGCCAAAAACCTTTTAATTCCTGTGCAAGTATGTTCCTTTTTCCCTGCAGCCCTTCCAACAGAGCACTTTCCTCATGGCAAAAATAGACGGTGGCAAAAAATGCCCCTGGATCTTAACTGGATTAAAATGCCACCTGCACAGTCGTTTCTAAAAACAGTCTTTGTGAGCTATGCAAATCAAAGGTGTGTAGCCCCTTTCCCAATTAGTTTGAAAGGCTTGAAGTCAGCAAAGGGGGTGTCAACACAGCAAGAGTACTTAAAACCTGCGTGAAAAGCGTCTGTATTCACTGAGTCTCCAAGGTCCAGATCCTCAAAGACAGGCCCCTAAATATTAGTACCTTAGGGAATCGTAACTCAGGCTTTTTGCCAAGGGACTGGTCTCATGAAGCCCAGCAGATAGAGAGGGGGGAGAGAGCAGAGTTTGGGGGTCTGTAGACACCCCCCTCAATAGCAGTCTGGATAGAACGTGCCCTGGTGCAGGGAAGTGGATTTGTTTTGGTTTTTCAGTTTTGCTGAAAAACTGTTGAGAATTTTGATCACTTAAAAAAAAAAATTCCAACTTCAGGTGATCTTGTGTGAGGAGCTAATGAAAATGAGGGGTGGGCGGCGTGTCTGAAAACTGCTTCTCAGCCTGAAGGATCAGGTGAGACTGGATACCAGCTGCAATGCTGCCTAGCCCTTCTCCTTCAAGGGCAAAATCCTGTTGTGTAGTGTTAGTGTGTTAACAAGGGACTGGTGGGAGGGAGGGAGAGCTAGCAGTTAGAGCGGGGGGTCTGGGGGCCAGGACTCCTGGGTTCTGTGCCAGTAACCTCAGCCAAGTCCCTTCACCTCTCCATGCCTGTTTCCGCCACCTCTAACAGGGATAATGAGCCTGACCCGGGGGTCAGGGGCTCTATTGGTTAATGTTTGTTTGGAGCTCCTTAGGAAGCACTAGAGTTGGGTAGAGATGTTGTGGGGTTTGCCCCACCCAGGTGGCTGCCTGGGGCTCCGGCCCCACATCCTCCCCAAGGCTACCATGGGATGAAGGTGGTAGGAGTTTTTCCTGCAGTGAAATCCCTTGTTTGTATCCTCCCCTGTGCAGCCTCTCTCCATGCTAGCTCCTGTGGGGAGAAGGACGCTCTGTTCTGGAGGGGCTGTGGCTGAGAGGAGGCGGGCTGGTGTTGCTGCTGCTCCAGCTTGTCTCCATCACAGGACAGACCCCAGGGAGGGAGTTGCAGGGAGAGCCCCCTGGCTGGGGCCAGCCACTGCAGCCAGACCTAGGATTGGGTCTTGCTGCACCCTCATGCTAGAAAACCCGCCCTGCCAGCCTGGGGGAAGAGGGTGCAGAACCCAGTTGTACTGGGTCACGCGGGAAGGAGGGGTCTGGCCTGGGTGGGCTTGCCATTGTGCAGAGATCCCTTAACCCAGGGGTCCTCAACGCAGTGCCTGTGGGCGCCATGGTGCCCGCTGGGGCATTTTTGTGCACCCGCAGGATACCCCGCCGCTGAAATGCCGCCGAGAAGCATTGCTGTTTCTCGGTGGCATTTCAGCGGCGACGCTTCTTCCCGCTATCGCTTTTCGGTATTTCAGTTTTCCAAAACATATGCTGTCCGGGGCAGGAATTTTTCAGGCTTGAGTGGGTCTGCCTGAAGGAAATTATTTGTTTGTTTTTTTTATTTTGAAAAATTTGAGCAAAAGTCCTTTGAGTCATTGGAGAGTGGAGAAAATATCCAGCAGTATTCAGGGCAAAGCCAGCTGAGATTTGACTCCAGGCTTACCTGGATGAACACCTTCCTGGGGACTGTGGCCTTGGCTTGGGTTGGAGACCAAATCTTTTTGGTTTAGTGACTGAGGTATGACTGGTTGAAAATCACATGCTGAGCTTGTGCAGTTAAATCTCAAGTGCTGAGATCCTGCAAGCGGATCTGTGCGACTGAAGCCCCGGTGAAGCTCTGACCCTGCACGTCTGGGTCTGTTTGCAGGATCCGTGCACAGCTAGCGAAGATTGCCGTGGAGAGGCTGTATGGCCTACTGGATAGAGCACTGGATAGGGACTCAGGAGACTGGATTCTATGGCCAGTTCTCCCAGTAGCCTGCAAGATGCTTGGTGAAGCCACTCCCTAAGTTTGGATTCCTCTCCTGGGGCTGCAACCAGGGAGGGAAGTAACTGTGTGAAGGGAAAGTGCCTCAGTTTCTCCCATCCTTTGCAAAGCGATGAAAAGTGCAGGGTAGGAGTATTTACATTATTGTTGGTTGAAGGGACGTCTGAAAGCAATGGATTTTTTTCTTCTTGAAAAACCTAGGAAATTCAATCCACAGAATTTTGTTAGTGCAGCACTAAATTTGCAGAGATCAGAGTCCAAAAATACATGCAGAATTGATGATTGCCTGTTCTGTTCATTCCCTCTGAAGCACCTGGCATTGACCACTGTTGGAAGACAGGACACTGGGCTAGATGGACCTTTGGTCTGATCCTGTCTGGCTGTTCTTAAGTTCAGAACCTAAGACTCCCATGGCACTGCCACCTCAGCACCAGGGCACACACCTGAATTCTCTGTTCCTCTCTTTGGGATCAAATGTGCAGCATAACATAGGTGCTGAGCTGATGCTGCTAGTTGGACCTTAAACTTGAGTATTTTCTGTCTTATTCTATTAATTGCACTGCAGTAGTGCCTAGGAGTGCCAGTCACAGACCAGAGTGCCAGGTGCCGGACAAAGCTAGAACAACAAGTCCCTGAGCCAAAGAGCTGGGGTTTTAGCTGGGCGGCCAGCACGTTGCAGCAGGGGGACGGTGGGTTGAACTTAATAAAAGTGAAGTCTTTGTTATGGTGCCCGGTGGGTGTAGGCAGAGCTCAGGAGGGTGTCTGGGAGCCTGGTTGGCGCTCGGAGTTGGAGATTGGGGACATCCTGTCCACTAGGGATGGGTTGGAGTTCAGCACCGTTCACTGGAGCTGGGTCATTAGTTAAGGTCAGGGGAAGCACGTGGGCCAGGGAATCGGAGGGATGGGGCGGGGGGTTCAGTGCTGGAGATGTAGCAATCCTTGCTGTATGTTTTCCTGTCGCAAGCAGAGCTCCGGTGAACACCCCTCCCCCACCTCCCCTCTCAGGCCTCCCCCAGGCCCTGCAGCTCATGGGGGGGATGTGCAGCTCTTCCTCGCCATGCACCAGGTTCCCTTCCCCACAGCCCCTTTGCATCCTGCCCCTGTTCCTGCTGCTGAGCTCATGCGCTCCCCTCCCCCAGGGGGAGCATCCGCCAAGCAGCCTGCCATTCAGGGCCCAGCCATCAGCCCCCTCGCCCCAGACGGGCCCAGCCAGGCACCGCCCAAACGGGGAAAAGATGCCCCTGCCCCTAGCAGGTGGTGGGTCAGCAGGCAAACAGCAGGATTGGGAGCCCCCTGATTGCGGCGTGGGGTGCTCCAGCCACAGTCCTGTCTCCAGCACACAAGGGGAGCGAGCGGTGGCAGGGAGCAAGGGTTTACTGTTTCCCCTGCTCTGGTGCTTCATGGCTGAGAGGTGGAGGCTGCCAGGCGGAAGGGGGGGAGTTCAGTTATTGTCCCAGCCCCAGGCCTGCTTCCCTTCCCCCCCAGCATCAGGCACAAAGGGGGAGGGCAGCCTTTGCCCCGCCTTCGCACCCCTCTGCTCCAGAGGGCTGGGCCAGATTCCTGCACTGCTGGCTTCCCACCAGGATGCCTTGGCTCTACCGCATGTTTGCAAACAGGATTCAGGAGCTGGTCGGGGCTGTTCAAGCCAGAGACGCTTTCCTTCCTCGCTGTGCATGGGATGGCACATTGCTGCCTGCGGGGACACTGGGCATGGGATGAGTCAGGGTGCCCCTCTGCCAGTACTCCTGCCCTGCTCCCCACAGCACCCCCTGCTGGGAGAGGCTGGGGCTTGAGTAGTTGGGAGCTCCCCCCACAGCCAGCGCCCTGCCCCACTCCCCACAGCGCCCCCCCGCTGGGAGAAGGCATTTCCTGAAGACACCCTCTCCCCCTCCCTGCCGTGCCCTGGGCATAATGGCCCCTGAGCCAGGTGGCAGGTGCTGTGGGTTTGCTCTGGTTGCGTTGTGCCATCAGCCACAAACCGTGGGCTGGGGAGAGTTAACCCAGAGGAACTAGGCCAGCCCTTCAGCCCGCGCATGCCAGGACCTTGTTTTGCCAGAACTGGGCAGGACGCCAAGTTCCTGCTGGCCGTGCTGTGAAGCTGACGTAGTTGGCGCTGCTGAGCCAATGTGACCACTTCCCCTCAAGAGAGCGGGGGGCGCTTCATTGGGGGGGAAAGAGAGGAGTCCTGGGGGCCCAGTGCGAGGAGGTGGGTGAGACCAGGGGGTTGGCCTAAGGGGGTTGAAGTGAGTTGAAGGATTCACCTTATCTGACCCAATCAAGGGGCTGGACACAAACACCGTGTGAGGTGCCAGGGTCCGCCCCTGCCCGGCTTTGGGAAGCGGGGGGGGGGGCGTGGGCTGCCAGGGATGGGCTGGGAGGAGGGCGGGTGCAGCCTGGGACTCAGGACTCCAGGGTGCCATTTCCAACTGAGCTCCGGCCTCCCTGGGTGACGGCTCCCTCCCCACGCCCCTCTGCCACCCAGGGATAAAGTCACCATCCTTGCCTGATCATGCTCATGAGATGCCAATGGGCTGCATGGGAATCTCCATTGATATGGAGACAGGGTGCAGTGGGGTGGAGAGACATGGCCAGTGGGAGGGGGCCTCAGCAGGCAGAGCAGACGTGGGGGGCAGAGAAGGTGGGCAAGTGCATCAGCTCTAAGACTAGACTTGCCCTGCTCTCTCCGCAGCCCTGTCTGAGTCACAGCCTCTGCTACCATGACCCAGTGTCCAGCACTGCCCTGTGGGTCTCCTAGGGGCAGCGTGGGGCCACCCCATGGACTCCCAAGTTGGTGGCAGATCATTAGTACCTTGGGACAAGGGTTACTCAGGCCAAGACAGGCAAAGCCCTGGCACCTCAGCTGCTGGGCAGAGGGGCATCACTGGGTGTCAGGGAGTGTGGGGGCGTGGAGGGATTGGGGGCTATGTGAGCAGTCGTGGAGGGACAGAGGTTGTGGCAGCAGGCAGATTGTGTGGCAGTGGGCGTATTTGCTGTGTCCATGGGGGTTGTGTCTGCGGGGGTGTCTGCAGGATTGCATCTGAGTAGGCCACATGTGCAGAGGGCATTTATTTGTGGGCAGGCACATGCATGCACGGCCCAGTGTGTGTGCTTTCAGAGGGTTGGGAATGTGGGATGGGGAGTGCTTTTATGTGGGGGGTTGTCTGGGCAGGGGGGTGGGGAGGGAGATATGAGGGAATAATGGATTAAGAGCATGCATGTCACTGAATTGGAAATGACCCCTTCGCTTGCCTCCATGCCCACCCCAAGCGCTGGCATGAGTGCCCTCCCGGAGCCAGGCCTGGGTGCTCTGGCAGGGCCTGGTTCCCTCTGAGAGCATGGGGGTTTGCTAAGTCTTGCCCTTGGTTCCAAGCAACTGCTACTTTCTGAACCCACCGCCTGCTCTAGGCACCCCATAGCCTGTGCAGGGATACCAGCTGGGCGGCCGTTTTTCGATTAAATGTTTTTGTGTTGGTGGGAATGGATCAGTGTCACCGACGCTTGCCCTGGGGAGTGAGGGGCTGGCATGGGAGGATCCTCAGGTTTAGGATGGCCTTTCTTGGAGCGTGGGGGGGAGGAAGGAGACAGAGAGAGCGCCCAGGAGAGCCAACCACCTACGTGGTTAGTGGTTAGGGCACTTGGTGGAGAAGGGGGATGCCCAGGATGACATCTGTTGCTGGGTGGTTCAGGCATTGCTGTTCCCTTCCTTCCCCTGCTGAGTTTGGAGGTGGGATTTGAATGCGAGTCCCCCCCACCCCCATCACCACCCCAGTGCTCTAATCCTGGCCTCCTGGGGAAGGGGAGAGGATGCTCTCTCTCTCTCCCTCTCTCTCTCTCTGTTTTCTCCTGAAAATGCTGAAAGGTCTCCGTTGTGTTCTGATGTGGAACGGGAATAATTTTCACAGGGAAAACCATTCCCAGTGCAGGTCTAGCGGGGAGCTCCCCCGCAGTCAGAACTGCTGCCCCATTCCCTACGGTGTCCCCTGCTGGAAGAGGTCTTGCCCCACAGCACTTCTGCCATGCTCCCCACAGCTGGTGCTGCTGCCCTGCTTCCCATAGCACCCCCTGCTGGGAGATGCTGGGGCTGGAGTAGCTGGAGCTCCCCCTGCAATGCCCCATGCCAGGAGAGCCTGCCTGGAGAGCTAACACTCCATGTGGCTGCTGCCTCCTTGTAGTGTTAATGCCTTTCGCGCTCTGTCCATCCCTCCCCAGCCCAGCCAGAGCCACCCAGCTGCCTTCGCTGTTCCTGAAGACCCAGCACGTGCCCTGCTCGCCTGCCTGCAGCCAATGAACTCCATGAACCCAATGAAACCATCCCTCCCACCCACGCCGCATGGGTGAGTGTTTCTGTTCATTTGCCCGTCAGTCTGTCTGTCTGTCCCTGGCAGACCTCAGGATTTTGGGGTGGGCTTTCCGGGGAGATGTATGGGGAACTAGGGTCCTCCCTCACCCCTCCTGCTGGCCGGGATGGTGGGGAGCAATAGAGCTCCCCACGCACAGCTCCAATGTTACCCACCATGTGGCACCAGAGGACGGGGTGATGTGTCTTGTATCAGCTCTACACAAACCTCGCTGATAACCACCTTGCGTTGCCTCCTGCCCTGTCCCTGCTCCCCAATATAGACTCAGCGCCTCCTCCCCCAACATGGATTCCCCCCAACTTAGCACCTCCTGCTTAGCCACAGATACCACCCCAGCTCTTTCCATCACTCATAGATAGACTCATGGACCATCATGATCATCTAGTCTGCCCTCCTGCACATCATAGGCCACAGAACCTCGCCCATCCCCTCCTGTAACAGACCCCTCACCTCTGGCTGAGTGACTGGAGTCCTCAAATCTTGATTTAAAGGCCCCAAGTTACAGAGACTCCACCATTTACACTAGTTTAAACCTGCAAGTGACCCGGGCCCCACGCTGCAGAGGAAGGCAACCCCCCCCAAGATCTCTGCCAATCTGACCCAGTGGAAAATTCCTTCCTGATCCCAACTCTGGC
>NC_050093.1:16389787-16472168 GCF_009764565.3 Dermochelys coriacea
CCCCTTCTAGACAGTGCCCCCAGCCCCCCCCGCCGGCCTTTCCCAGCCCCTTCTAGCCAGTGACCGAGCCCCCCCTCCGCAGGCCTTTCCCCAACCCTTCTAGCCAGTGACCCAGCCCCCCCTCCGCCGGCCTTTCCCCCACCTTCTAGCTAGTGACCCAGCCCCCCCCTCCGCCAGGCTTTCTCCGCCCCTTCTAGCCAGTGACCCAGCCCCCCCTCCGCTGGCCTTTCCCCGCCCCTTCTAGCCAATGACTTAGCCCCCCCCAGCGCCGGCCTTTTCCCGCCCCCTTCTAGCCAGTGACCCAGCCCCCCCTCCGCCAGGCTTTCCGCGCCCCTTCTAGCCAGTGTCCCATCCCCCCCTCGCCAGGCTTTCCCCGCCCTTCTAGCCAGTGACCCAGCCCCCCTCCACCGGGCCTTTCCCCCCCCCCTTCTAGCCAGTGACCCAGCCCCCCCCTCCGCCAGGCTTTCCCCGCCCCTTCTAGCCACTGACCCAGCCCCCCCTCCGCCGGCCTTTCCCCGCCCCTTCTAGCCAGTGACCCAGCCCCTCTCCGCCGGCCTTTCCCCGCCCATCTAGCCAGTGACCCAGCCCCCCCTCCAACGGCCTTTCCCCGCCCCTTGTAGCCAGTGACCCAGCCCCCCCTCGGCCCGGTTTTCCCCGCCCCTTCTAGCCAGTGACCCAGCCCCCCTCCAACGGCCTTTCCCCGCCCCTTCTAGCAGTGACCCAGCCCCCCCGCGGCCCAAGTTTTCCCGCCCCTTCTAGCCAATGACCTCCTGCCCCTCCTCCGTCGGCCTTTCCCCGCCCCTTTTAGCCAGTGGACCCAGCCCCCCCTCCGCCGGCCTTTCCCCGCCCCTTCTAGCCACTGACCCAGCCCCCCCTCCGCCAGCCTTTCCCCGCCCCTTCTAGCCAATGACCGAGCCCCCCCTCCGCCAGCCTTTCCCCCCCCCTTCTAGCCAGTGACCCAGCCCCCCCCTCCGCCGGCCTTTTCCCCGCCCCTTCTAGCCAGTGACCCAGCCCCCCTCCGCGAGCTTTCCCCGCCCTTTTAGCCAGTGACCCAGCCCCCCCTCCGCCAGGCTTTCCCCGCCCCTTCTAGCCAGTGACCCATCCCCCCTCGCGGGCTTTCCCCGCCCCTTCTAGCCAGTGACGCAGCCCCCCCTCCGCCGGGCTTTCCCCGCCCCTTCTAGCCAGTGACGCAGCCCCCCCTCCGCCGGCCTTTCCCCACCCCTTCTAGCCAGTGACCCAGCCCCCCCTCCGCCAGGTTTTCCCCGCCCCTTCTAGCCAGTGACCCATCCTCTCCCCGCCGGCCTTTCCCCGCCCATTCTAGCCAGTGACCCAGCCCCCCCTCCGCCGGCCTTTCCCCGCCTCTTCTAGCCAGTGACCCACCCCCCCCTCCGCCAGGCTTTCCTCGCCCCTTCTAGGCAGTGACCCAGCCCCCCCCTTCGCCGACCATTCCCCGCCCCTTCTAGCTAGTGAACCATCCCCCCCTCCGCCGGCCTTTCCCCGCCCCTTCTAGCCAGTGACCCAGCCCCCCCTCCGCCGGCCTTTCCCCGCCCCTTCTAGCCAGTGACCTAGCCCCCCCTCCGCCAGGCTTTCCCCGCCCCTTCTAGCCAGTGTCCGAGCCCCCCCTCCGCAAGCCTTTCCCTGCCCCTTCTAGCCAATGACCCAGCCCCCCCCCTCCGGCCTTTCCCCGCCCCTTCTAGCCAGTGACCCAGCCCCCCCTCGGCAGGTTTTCCCCGCCCCTTCTAGCCAGTGACCAGGCCCCCCTCCGCCAGCCTTTCCCCGCCCCTTCTAGCCAGTGACCCAGCCCCCCCCTCCGCCGGCCTTTCCCCGCCCCTTTTAGCCAGTGACCCAGCCCCCCCTCCGCCGGCCTTTCCCCGCCCCTTCTAGCCAGTGACCCAGCCCCCCCTCCGCCGGCCTTTCCCCGCCCCTTGTAGCCAGTGACCCAGCCCCCCCTCCGCCGGCCTTTCCCCGCCCCATCTAGCCAGTGACCCAGCCCCCCCTCCGCCGGCCTTTCCCCGCCCATCTAGCCAGTGACCCGGCCCCCCCTCCGCCGGCCTTTCCCCGCCCCTTTTAGCCAGTGACCCAGCCCCCCCTCCGCCGGCCTTTCCCCGCCCATCTAGCCAGTGACCCAGCCCCCCCCTCCGCCGGCCTTCCCCGCCCCTTCTAGCCAATGACCCAGCCCCCCCTCCGCCGGCCTTTCCCCGCCCCTTCTAGCCAGTGACTCACCCCCCCCTCCGCCGGCCTTTCCCCGCCCCTTCTAGCCAGTGACCCAGCCCCCCCCTCCGCCGGCCTTTCCCCGCCCCTTCTAGCCAATGACCCTGCCCCTCCTCCGCCAGGCTTTCCCCGCCCTTCTAGCCAGTGACCCAGCCCCCCCTCCGCCGGCCTTTCCCCGCCCCTTCTAGCCAGTGACCCAGCCCCCCCTCCGCCCACCTTTCCCTGCCCCTTCTAGCCAATGACCCAGCCCCCCCTCCGCCAGACTTTTCCCACCCCTTCTAGCCAGTGACCCAGCCCCTCCCCGCCGGCCTTTCCCCGCCCCTTTTAGCCTGTGACTCAGCCCCCCCTGCGCCGGCCTTTCCCCGCCCCTTCTAGCCAGTGACCCAGCCCCCCCCGCGTCGGCCTTTCCCCGCCCCTTCTAGCCAGTGACCCAGCCCCCCCTCCGCCGGCCTTTCCCCACCCCTTCTAGCCAGTGACCCAGCCCCCCCTTCGCTGGCCTTTCCCCGCCCCTTCTAGCCAGTGACCCAGCCCCCCCCTCCGCCGGCCTTTCCCAGCCCCTTCTAGCCAGTGACCCAGCCCCCCCTCCGCCGGCCTTTCCCCGCCCCTTCTAGCCAGTGCCCCAGCCCCCCCCGCCGGCCTTTCCCAGCCCCTTCTAGCCAGTGACCGAGCCCCCCCCTCCGCAGGCCTTTCCCCAACCCTTCTAGCCAGTGACCCAGCCCCCCCTCCGCCGGCCTTTCCCCCCCCCTTCTAGCTAGTGACCCAGCCCCCCCTCCGCCAGGCTTTCTCCGCCCCTTCTAGCCAGTGACCCAGCCCCCCCTCCGCTGGCCTTTCCCCGCCCCTTCTAGCCAATGACTTAGCCCCCCCAGCGCCGGCCTTTTCCCGCCCCTTCTAGCCAGTGACCCAGCCCCCCCTCCGCCAGGCTTTCCCCGCCCCTTCTAGCCAGTGTCCCAGCCCCCCCTCCGCCAGGCTTTCCCCGCCCTTCTAGCCAGTGACCCAGCCCCCCCTCCACCGGCCTTTCCCCGCCCCTTCTAGCCAGTGACCCAGCCCCCCCTCCGCCAGGCTTTCCCCGCCCCTTCTAGCCAGTGTCCCAGCCCCCCCTCCGCCAGGCTTTCCCCGCCCTTCTAGCCAGTGACCCAGCCCCCCCTCCACCGGCCTTTCCCCGCCCCTTCTAGCCAGTGACCCAGCCCCCCCTCCGCCAGGCTTTCCCCGCCCCTTCTAGCCACTGACCCAGCCCATCCCCGCCGGCCTTTCCCCGCCCCTTCTAGCCACTGACCCAGCCCCCCTCCTCCGGCCTTTCCCCGCCCCTTCTAGCCAGTGACCCAGCCCCCCCCTCCGCCGGCCTTTCCCCGCCCCTTCTAGCCAGTGACCCAGCCCCCCCCTCCGCCGGCCTTTCCCCGCCCCTTCTAGCCAGTGACCCAGCCCCCCCCTCCGCCGGCCTTTCCCCGCCCCTTCTAGCCAGTGACCCAGCCCCCCCTCCGCCTGCCTTTCCCCCCCCATCTAGCCAGTGACCCAGCCCCCCCTCCGCCAGCCTTTCCCCGCCCCTTCTAGCCAGTGACCCAGCCCCCCTCCGCCAGCCTTTCCCCGCCCCTTCTAGCCAGTGACCCAGCCCCCCCTCCGTCGGCCTTTCCCCGCCCATTCTAGCCAGTGACCCAGCCCCCCCTCCGCCGGCCTTTCCCCGCCCCTTCTAGCCAGTGACCCAGCCCCCCCTCCGCCAGCCTTTCCCCCCCCTTCTAGCCAGTGACCCAGCCCCCCCTCCGCCGGCCTTTCCCCGCCCCTTCTAGCCAGTGACCCAGCCCCCCCTCCGCCGGCCTTTCCCCACCCCTTCTATCCAGTGACCCAGCCCCCCCTCCGCCCGCCTTTCCCCGCCCCTTCTAGCCAGTGACCCAGCCCCTCCCCGCCGGCCTTCCCCGCCCCTTCTAGCCAGTGACCCAGCCCCCCCTCCGCCAGGCTTTCCCCGCCCCTTCTAGCCAGTGACCCAGCCCCCCCTCCGCCAGGCTTTCCCCGCCCCTTCTAGCCAGTGACCCAGCCCCCCCTCCGCCAGGCTTTCCCCGCCCTTCTAGCCAGTGACCCAGCACCCCCTCCGCCGGCCTTTCCCCGCCCCTTCTAGCCAGTGACCCAGCCCCCCTCCGCCGGCCTTTCCCCGCCCTTTCTAGCCAGTGACCCAGCCCCCCCTCCGCCAGGCTTTCCCCGCCCCTTCTAGCCAGTGACCCAGCCCCCCCCTCCGCCGGGCTTTCCCCGCCCCTTCTAGACAGTGCCCCAGCCCCCCCCGCCGGCCTTTCCCAGCCCCTTCTAGCCAGTGACCGAGCCCCCCCTCCGCAGGCCTTTCCCCAACCCTTCTAGCCAGTGACCCAGCCCCCCCTCCGCCGGCCTTTCCCCCCCCTTCTAGCTAGTGACCCAGCCCCCCCTCCGCCAGGCTTTCTCCGCCCCTTCTAGCCAGTGACCCAGCCCCCCCTCCGCCAGGCTTTCCCCGCCCCTTCTAGCCACTGACCCAGCCCCCCTCCTCCGGCCTTTCCCCGCCCCTTCTAGCCAGTGACCCAGCCCCCCCTCCGCCGGCCTTTCCCCGCCCATCTAGCCAGTGACCCAGCCCCCCCTCCGCCTGCCTTTCCCCGCCCATCTAGCCAGTGACCCAGCCCCCCCTCCGCCAGCCTTTCCCCGCCCCTTCTAGCCAGTGACCCAGCCCCCTCTCCGCCAGCCTTTCCCCCCCCTTCTAGCCAGTGACCCAGCCCCCCCCTCCGCCGGCCTTTCCCCGCCCCTTCTAGCCAGTGACCCAGCCCCCCCTCCGCCGAGCTTTCCCCGCCCTTCTAGCCAGTGACCCAGCCCCCCCTCCGCCGGGCTTTCCCCGCCCCTTCTAGCCAGTGACCCAGCCCCCCCTCCGCCGGGCTTTCCCCGCCCCTTCTAGCCAGTGACGCAGCCCCCCCTCCGCCGGCCTTTCCCCACCCCTTCTAGCTAGTGACCCAGACCCCCCTCCGTCGGCCTTTCCCCGCCCCTTCTAGCCAGTGACCCAGACCCCCCTCCGCCGGCCTTTCCCCACCCCTTCTAGCCAGTGACCCAGCCCCCCCCTCCGCCGGCCTTTCCCCGCCCCTTCTAGCCAGTGACCCATCCTCTCCCCGCCGGCCTTTCCCCGCCCATTCTAGCCAGTGACCCAGCCCCCCCTCCGCCGGCCTTTCCCCGCCTCTTCTAGCCAGTGACCCACCCCCCCCTCCGCCAGGCTTTCCCCGCCCCTTCTAGGCAGTGACCCAGCCCCCCCTTCGCCGACCATTCCCCGCCCCTTCTAGCTAGTGAACCATCCCCCCCTCCGCCGGCCTTTCCCCGCCCCTTCTAGCCAGTGACCTAGCCCCCCCTCCGCCAGGCTTTCCCCGCCCCTTCTAGCCAGTGTCCCAGCCCCCCCTCCGCAAGCCTTTCCCTGCCCCTTCTAGCCAATGACCCAGCCCCCCCCCTCCGGCCTTTCCCCGCCCCTTCTAGCCAGTGACCCAGCCCCCCCTCGGCCAGGTTTTCCCCGCCCCTTCTAGCCAGTGACCCAGGCCCCCCTCCGCCAGCCTTTCCCCGCCCCTTCTAGCCAGTGACCCAGCCCCCCCTCCGCCGGCCTTTCCCCGCCCCTTCTAGCCAGTGACCCAGCCCCCCCCGCCGCCGGCCTTTCCCCGCCCATCTAGCCAGTGACCCAGCCCCCCCTCCGCCGGCCTTTCCCCGCCCATCTAGCCAGTGACCCGGCCCCCCCTCCGCCGGCCTTTCCCCGCCCCTTTTAGCCAGTGACCCAGCCCCCCCCTCCGCCGGCCTTTCCCCGCCCATCTAGCCAGTGACCCAGCCCCCCCTCCGCCGGCCTTTCCCCGCCCTTCTAGCCAATGACCCAGCCCCCCCTCCGCCGGCCTTTCCCCGCCCCTTCTAGCCAGTGACTCACCCCCCCCCTCCGCCGGCCTTTCCCCGCCCCTTCTAGCCAATGACCCAGCCCCCCCTCCGCCGGCCTTTCCCCGCCCCTTCTAGCCAATGACCCTGCCCCTCCTCCGCCAGGCTTTCCCCGCCCTTCTAGCCAGTGACCCAGCCCCCCCTCCGCCGGCTTTTCCCCGCCCCTTCTAGCCAGTGACCCAGCCCCCCCTCCGCCGGCCTTTCCCCGCCCCTTCTAGACAGTGACCCAGCCCCCCCTCCGCCGGCCTTTCCCCGCCTCTTCTAGCCAGTGACCCAGCCCCCCCCCCCCCCGGCCTTTCCCCGCCCCTTCTAGCCAGTGACCCAGCCCCCCCTCCGCCGGCCTTTCCCCGCCCCTTCTAGCCAGTGACCCAGCCCCCCCTCCGCCGGCCTTTCCCCGCCCCTTCTAGCCAATGACCCTGCCCCTCCTCCGCCAGGCTTTCCCCGCCCCTTCTAGCCAGTGACCCAGCCCCCCCTCCGCCGGCCTTTCCCCGCCCCTTCTAGCCAGTGACCCAGCCCCCCCTCCGCCGGCCTTTCCCCGCCCCTTCTAGCCAGTGACCCAGCCCCCCCTCCTCCGGCCTTTCCCCGCCTCTTCTAGCCAGTGACCCAGCCCCTCCTCCGCCGGCCTTTCCCCGCCCCTTCTAGCCAATGACCCAGCCCCCCCTCCGCCGGCCTTTCCCCGCCCCTTCTAGCCAATGACCCTGCCCCTCCTCCGCCAGGCCTTCCCCGCCCCTTCTAGCCAATGACCCTGCCCCTCCTCCGCCGGCCTTTCCCCGCCCCTTCTAGCCAGTGACCCAGCCCCCCCTCCAACGGCCTTTCCCCGCCCCTTGTAGCCAGTGACCCAGCCCCCCCTCGGCCCGGTTTTCCCCGCCCCTTCTAGCCAGTGACCCAGCCCCCCCTCCAACGGCCTTTCCCCGCCCCTTCTAGCCAGTGACCCAGCCCCCCCTCGGCCCAGTTTTCCCCGCCCCTTCTAGCCAATGACCCTGCCCCTCCTCCGCCGGCCTTTCCCCGCCCCTTCTAGCCAGTGACCCAGCCCCCCTCCTCCGGCCTTTCCCCGCCCCTTCTAGCCTGTGACCCAGCCCCCCCTCCGCCGGCCTTTCCCCGCCCCTTCTAGTCAATGACCCAGCCCCCCCTCCGCCGGCCTTTCCCCGCCCCTTCTAGCCAATGACCCTGCCCCTCCTCCGCCAGGCTTTCCCCGCCCCTTCTAGCCAATGACCCTGCCCCTCCTCCGCCGGCCTTTCCCCGCCCCTTCTAGCCAGTGACCCAGCCCCCCCCTCCAACGGCCTTTCCCCGCCCCTTCTAGCCAGTGACCCAGCCCCCGCTCGGCCCGGTTTTCCCCGCCCCTTCTAGCCAGTGACCCAGCCCCCCCTCCAACGGCCTTTCCCCGCCCCTTCTAGCCAGTGACCCAGCCCCCCCTCCGCCGGCCTTTCCCCGCCCCTTCTAGCCACTGACCCAGCCCCTCCCCGCCGGCCTTTCCCCCCCTTCTAGCCAGTGACCCAGCCCCTCCTCCGCCGGCCTTTCCCCGCCCCTTCTAGCCAGTGACCCAGCCCCCCTCCTCCGGCCTTTCCCCGCCCCTTCTAGCCAGTGACCCAGCCCCCCCTCCGCCGGCCTTTCCCCGCCCCTTTTAGCCAGTGACCCAGCCCCCCCTCCGCCGGCCTTTCCCCGCCCATCTAGCCAGTGACCCAGCCCCCCCTCCGCCGGCCTTTCCCCGCCCATCTAGCCAGTGACCCAGCCCCCCCTCCGCCAGGCTTTCCCCGCCCCTTCTAGCCAGTGACCCAGCCCCCCCTCCGCCGGCCTTTCCCCGCCCCTTTTAGCCAGTGACCCAGCCCCCCTCCGCCGGCCTTTCCCCGCCTCTTCTAGCCAGTGACCCAGCCCCTCCTCCGCCGGCCTTTCCCCGCCCCTTCTAGCCAATGACCCAGCCCCCCCTCCGCCGGCCTTTCCCCGCCCCTTCTAGCCAATGACCCTGCCCCTCCTCCGCCAGGCTTTCCCCGCCCCTTCTAGCCAATGACCCTGCCCCCCCTCCGCCGGCCTTTCCCCGCCCCTTCTAGCCAGTTACCCAGCCCCCCCTCGGCCCGGTTTTCCCCGCCCCTTCTAGCCAGTGACCCAGCCCCCCCTCCAACGGCCTTTCCCCGCCCCTTCTAGCCAGTGACCCAGCCCCCCCTCGGCCCAGTTTTCCCCGCCCCTTCTAGCCAATGACCCTGCCCCTCCTCCGCCGGCCTTTCCCCGCCCCTTCTAGCCAGTGACCCAGCCCCCCCTCCAACGGCCTTTCCCCGCCCCTTCTAGCCAGTGACCCAGCCCCCCCTCGGCCCGGTTTTCCCCGCCCCTTCTAGCCAATGACCCTGCCCCTCCTCCGCCGGCCTTTCCCCGGCCCTTCTAGCCAGTGACCCAGCCCTCCTCCTCCGGCCTTTCCCCGCCCCTTCTAGCCTGTGACCCAGCCCCCCCTCCGCCGGCCTTTCCCCGCCCCTTCTAGCCAATGACCCAGCCCCCCCTCCAACGGCCTTTCCCCGCCCCTTCTAGCCAGTGACCCAGCCCCCCCTCCAACGGCCTTTCCCCGCCCCTTCTAGCCAGTGACCCAGCCCCTCCTCCGCCGGCCTTTCCCCACCCCTTCTAGCCAGTGACCCAGCCCCCCTCCGCCGGCCTTTCCCCGCCCCTTTTAGCCAGTGACCCAGCCCCCCCCTCCGCCGGCCTTTCCCCGCCCATCTAGCCAGTGACCCAGCCCCCCCTCCGCCGGCCTTTCCCCGCCCATCTAGCCAGTGACCCAGCCCCCCCTCCGCCGGCCTTTCCCCGCCCCTTCTACCCAGTGACCGAGCCCCTCCCCGCCGGCCTTTCCCCCCCCTTCTAGCCAGTGATCCAGACCCCCCTCCGACGGCCTTTCCCCGCCCCTTCTAGCCAGTGACCCAGCCCCCCCTCCGCCGGCCTTTCCCCGCCCCTTCTAGCCAATGACCCAGCCCCCCTCCGCCAGACTTTTCCCACCCCTTCTAGCCAGTGACCCAGCCCCTCCCCGCCGGCCTTTCCCCGCCCCTTTTAGCCTGTGACTCAGCCCCCCCTGCGCCGGCCTTTCCCCGCCCCTTCTAGCCAGTGACCCAGCCCCCCTCCGCCGGCCTTTCCCCGCCCCTTCTAGCCAGTGACCCAGCCCCCCCTCCGCCGGCCTTTCCCCGCCTCTTCTAGCCAGTGACCCAGCCCCTCCTCCGCCGGCCTTTCCCCGCCCCTTCTAGCCAATGACCCTGCCCCTCCTCCGCCAGGCTTTCCCCGCCCCTTCTAGCCAGTGACCCAGCCCCCCCTCCGCCAGCCTTTCCCCGCCCCTTCTAGCCAGTGACCCAGCCCCCCCTCCGCCGGCCTTTCCCCCGCCCCTTCTAGCCAGTGACCCAGCCCCCCCTCCGCCAGCCTTTCCCCGCCCCTTCTAGCCAGTGACCCAGCCCCTCCCCGCCGGCCTTTCCCCGCCCCTTCTAGCCAGTGACCCAGCCCCTCCCCGCCAGCCTTTCCCCGCCCCTTCTAGCCAGTGACCCAGCCCCTCCCCGCCGGCCTTTCCCCGCCTCTTCTAGCCAGTGACCCAGCCCCCCCTCCGCCGGCCTTTCCCCGCCCCTTCTAGCCAGTGACCCAGCCCCCCCTCCGCCGGCCTTTCCCCGCCCCTTCTAGCCAGTGACCCAGCCCCCCCTCCGCGGCCTTTCCCCGCCCCTTCTAGCCAGTGACCCCAGCCCCCCCTCCGCCGGCCTTTCCCCGCCCCTTCTAGCCAGTGACCCAGCCCCCCCTCCGCCGGCCTTTCCCCGCCCCTTGTAGCCAGTGACCCAGCCCCCCTCCGCCGGCCTTTCCCCGCCCCTTCTAGCCAGTGACCCAGCCCCCCCTCCGCCGGCCTTTCCCCGCCCCTTCTAGCCAATGACCCTGCCCCTCCTCCGCCGGCCTTTCCCCGCCCCTTCTAGCCAATGACCCTGCCCCTCCTCCGCCAGGCTTTCCCCGCCCCTTCTAGCCAGTGACCCAGCCCCCCCTCCGCCGGCCTTTCCCCGCCCCTTCTAGCCAGTGACCCAGCCCCCCCTCCGCCGGCCTTTCCCCGCCCCTTCTAGCCAGTGACCCAGCCCCCCCTGCGCCGACCTTTCCCCGCCCCTTCTAGCCAATGACCCAGCCCCTCTCCGCCTGCCTTTCCCCGCCCCTTCTAGCCAATGAGCCAGCCCCCCCTCCGCCGGCCTTTCCCCGCCCCTTCTAGCCAGTGACCCAGCCCCCCTCCGCCGGCCTTTCCCCGCCCCTTCTAGCTAATGACCCAGCCCCCCTCCGCCTGCCTTTCCCCGCCCCTTCTAGCCAATGAGCCAGCCCCCCCTCCGCCGGCCTTTCCCCGCCCCTTCTAGCCAGTGACCCAGCCCCCCCCTCCGCCGGCCTTTCCCCGCCCCTTCTAGCCAGTGACCCAGCCCCCCCTCCGCCGGCCTATCCCCGCCCCTTCTAGCCAGTGACCCAGCCCCTCCTCCGCCGGCCTTTCCCCGCCCCTTCTAGCCAGTGACCCAGCCCCCCCTCCACCGGCCTTTCCCCGCCCCTTCTAGCCAGTGACCCAGCCCCCCCTCCGCCGGCCTTTCCCCGCCCCTTCTAGCCAATGACCCTGCCCCCCCTCCGCCGGCCTATCCCCGCCCCTTCTAGCCAGTGACCCAGCCCCCCCTCCGCTTGCCTTTCCCCGCCCCTTGTAGCCAATGATCCAGCCTCCGCTCCGCCGGCCTTTCCCCGCCCCCTTGCCCACGCCCAGGGGCGGGGCGCCTCCTCCGGCCACAGGCGATTGGTCGCCGCTGGGGCTTTGTCCAGCAGCTGCGGGCACGTTAGCGAGACTGGGCCGAGCCGGGCTCAGCCCGCCCCAAGGCCGGGGTGAGGCTGCCTCAAGGGGGAGGCCTGAGCAGCAGGGACCTCCCTCGCAGGTCTCCCCCACGAGCTGACACCCATAGGGGATCCCCCTTCCCTGGTCTCCCCCTCCCTGCTGGTCTCCCGTGTTGGGGACCCACGTCCAAAGGTCCCCCTCTGTGCCAGGTATTCCCCACCCCCTTCTCTGCCAGGCTCCCCAGGGCTCCCCCCCAGGCAGACACCCTTCCCCCCCCCGTTGCCAAATCTGCCCACATATCTATTCAGGCGACACCATCATAGGGCCTAATCACATCAGCCACACTATCAGAGGCTCGTTCACCTGCGCATGTACCAATGTGATATATGCCATGATGTGCCAGCAATGCCCCTCTGCCATGTACATTGGCCAAACTGGACAGTCTCTATGTAAAAGAATAAATGGACACAAATCAGACGTCAAGAATTATAACATTCAAAAACCAGTCGGAGAACACTTCCATCTCTTTGGTCACTCGATTGCAGATCTAAAAGTTGCAATTCTTCAACAAAAAACTTCAAAAACAGACTCCAGCGAGAAATTGCTGAATTGGAATTAATTTGCAAACTGGATACAATTAATTTAGGCTTGAATAGAGACTGGGAGTGGATGGGTCATTACACAAAGTAAAACGATTTCCCCATGTTATTTCTCCCCCCACCCCACCCCACACTGTTCCTCAGATATTCTTGTTAACTGCTGGAAATAGCCTACCTTGCTTGTCACCATGAAAGGTTTTCCTCCTTCCCTCCCCACCCCTGCTGCTGATGGCTTATCTTAAGTGATCACTCTCCTTACAGTGTGTATGATAAACCCATTGTTTCATGTTCTCTGTGTGTGTATATCAATCTCCCCTCTGTTTTTTCCACCAAATGCATCCGATGAAGTGAGCTGTAGGTCACAAAAGCTTATGCTCTAATAAATTTGTTAGTCTCTAAGGTGCCAGAAGTACTCCTTTTCTTTCCACCACAGATCCTCTCCGCTTTCTCCTGCAGGAACCGGGGAACCAGCCCATCCCTTCACAAACCCTGGGCAGGTGCCTTTTGCAGGTTGCTCCGCCATCTCCCCCAAAGTAGCATCTTCAAGCCTCGCCCTATTTCTTCCTTTCTGCTCAAGCTTGCGGACATCTGTGCACTTTGCAGGGCCCGTTCTCCCCAGGGCAGGGTGATGAGCCGCTTACCTAACCTGCTGGGGAGAGGAAGCCTGGCTCTAGACATACTTTCCCAATTTGTTTTTCAAGTTACCGCTTGTGCTTTGGCACAACCAACCCAAGCACGGTCTCCTGCTTTGATGACTATCTTTGTTGGAAACTGAGGCAAAACCCCTGCAGTCTGCGCCACACTCGGTACAGGCAGTCCAGGCAAAATCCTCACTGCCAGCATCTTGGGGTGTCTATTGGGTGTCCAGTGCTGCAGTAGCTCAGCCTCTCGGTCTTCAATGTATTTATCCTCACACACCCCTCCACAGCAGGTCCTGTACCCCATTGTATTGATGGGGAAACTGAGGCACAGGGCTGCTAAGTGATTTGTCCACCATCACACAGGGACTCTGGAATTTAACCCATTCTAGTCTATTCCCCCCCCCTCGTGCCTTGCCCAGTGATTGCCAGGGCATGGCTCACTGCTGGCAGCTTCCCGCTCCGCATTGATCCCTACAGTTACGAGGCTGCAACCCTTGAAATGGGTTCAGGCAGTTTGGAAAATCCCACTCTGCTTCCCCGCCCCTTCCCTCTGACGCAGGGAGAATAGAACAGTCCATCTCACTCACCTGACTGTTCCCACACACACCTGCAAAGGGGGGAGCAGATGGAGCAGAGATTTTTTCAACCCCTTCCTGGTCCGGTCTAGGCTGTGGAGTGGGGGAAGAAATGTACCAGCTACACTGAGCAAACCAACAGCATAAGTTACAGGGGCAGCGCATGCTGCCCCCCGGCCCACCGCCAGACTCTGAGCTGTTCTCTGTGTTACACTGATATCAAGTGTTTTATAGGAAAATTTGCAGGCAAGAGTCAACTGTGAATTTAGCACTGGTGCAGCCCTAGTGTGAGAAGCCTTCAGCATATGTACAGGGCCTGCGTAGGGCCAGCTTCCCTAGGCATGGCCTTGCCAGCTGGCCCCAGCCCTGATTTGGGCAGGGGCTACAGGGGCATTTCAACCCATGTTCCTTGTGGTTCTCAGCCTCTCCACTGAGCCTGCCCCATAAGTGCAAAATTTGGAGGTGAGACCTACCAAACTCATCTCACATAGTCCCCCCTCCAGAAAACTGCTAGGAGAAGGGAACTGAGCGGGGCTGAAGTTGGACTGGTTAGAACTTTGGAGCTCAGTGCATTTTCCCCACGGCTTCCGGGTGCTGGGGAAGGGAAATGCTCTGTTATGTAGCCCTGTGTGTCACACCTACCAAGTGTGTGAGTGTCACATGAGGATCATGACACTGGACAGGGCTGCCCTGAAACCCGACTCACTCTCCAAACTGGGTTATCTCACTCAGATCTAGGTTTCCACCCCATGTAGCATTTACACAGGGAGGAGTTTCAGAGTAGCAGCCATGTTAGTCTGTATCTGCAAAAAGAACAGGAGTAATTGTGGCACCTTAGAGACTAACAAATTTATTTGAGCATAAGCTTTTGTGGGCTACAGCTCACTTCATTGGATGCATAGAATGGAACATACATTGTCCCCAAATGTGAAACAGTTGTGTATACCTTCAAGTCAGTGGCACTGCTATGGGTACCCGCATGGCCCCACACTATGCCAACTGACTTTTATGGCTGACTTAGAACAACACTTCCTTAGCTCTCGTCCCCTAATGCCCCTGCTCTACTTCCACTACACTGATGACATCTTCATCATCTGGCCCCATGGAAAAGAAGCCCTTGAGGAATTCCACCGTGATTTCAATAATTTCCATCCCGCCATCAACCTTAGCCTAGACCAATCCACACAAGCGGTCCATTTCCCGGACACTACTGTGCTAATAAGCGATGGTCACATAAACACCACCCTATACTGGAAAACTACTGACCGCTATTCCTACCTACATGCCTCCAGCTTCCATCCAGGACACACCACACGATCCATTGTCTACAGCCAAGCTCTAAGATACAATTGCATTTGCTCCAACTCCTCAGATAGAGAGAAACACCTACAAGATCTCTATCAAGCATTCTTAAAACTACAATACCCACCTGCTGAAGTGAAAAAACAGATTGACAGAGCCACTAGAGTACCCAGAAGACATCTACTACAGGACAGGCCCAACAAAGAAAATAAGAGAAGGCCACTAGCTGCCACCTTCAGCTCCCAACTAAAACCTCTCCAGCACATCATCAAAGATCTACAACCTATCCTGAAAAATGATCCCTCACTCTCACAGATCTTAGGAGACAGACCAGTCCTCGCTTACAGACAGCCCCCCAACCCGAAGCAAATACTCCCCAGCAACCACACAACAAAAACACTAAACCAGGAACCTATCCTTGCAACAAAGCCTGATGCCAACTCTGTCCACATATTTATTCAAGTGACACTATCATAGGACCTAATCACATTAGCCACACCATCAGGGGCTCATTCACCTTCACATCTACCAATGTGATATATGCCATCATGTGACAGCAATGCCCTGTACATTGGCCACACCAGACAGTCTTTACGCAAAAGAATAAATGGACACAAATCTGACATCAGGAATCATAACATTCAAAAACCGGTAGGAGAACACTTCAACCTCTCTGGTCATTCAGTAACAGTCTTACCAGGGGCAATTTTGCAACAGGAAAGCTTCAAGACTCTAACGAGAAACTGCTGAGCTTGAATTAATATGCAAACTAGATACCATTAGCTTGGGTTTGAATAGAGACTGGGAGTGGCTGGGTCATTACACATATTGAATCTATTTCCCCATGTTAAGTATCCTCACACCTTCTTGTCAACTGTCTAAATGGGCCATCACTACAAAAGTTTTTTTTCTCCTGCTGATAATAGCTCATCTTAATTAATTAGCCTCTTACAGTTGGTATGGCTACTTCCACCTTTTCATGTTCTTTGTATGTATATATCTAATCTATCTATCTATCTATCTATCTATCTTCTTACTATATGTTCCATTGCATGCATCTGATGAAGTGGGCTGTAGCCCACAAAAGCTTATGCTCAAATAAATTTGTTAGTCTCTAAGGTGCCACAGGGAGGAGTGGAAGTCACGTGAGTGATGTCGTGTGGCTCAGGCTGGATGCACTCCCTAACCTGCACCAATTTACTGAAAGGGGTGATTGAAGCCGATTTAGTTCAACTAGCAGACTTTGAGGGTGGAGGCTCTAATATCTGTTTAAACCTTGCATGGATCAGCAGATCTCTTACAGGGGCAAATTAAGCTAACATAAACCAAGTTGAAGCAGAGAAAGAGTGCCCACGCAGGAGTTTGCACTGATTTAATTGCACTGTTTTTTAAACTGATTTAAAATTAAACTGGTGTAACTCCTCTGTTTGGATTGGAGCAACCTGTGTGGAGCCTAGAGCAAGGAGTGAAGGTTGCAGGAGGGAAGAGTTTGAGGCTGGCACCACCAGGGAGTCAGTCTGCATGCAACTGTCTGGCATGTTAAAAGAAAAGGAGGACTTGTGGCACCTTAGAGACTAACAAATGTATTTGTTGGAACGTTAGATGCAGTTGCAGCACTTCTTTCAATCACTCTGTCATAAATATAAAGGGAAGGGTAAAAACCTTTAAAATCCCTTTCACCTATAGAGGGTTAAGAAGCCAGGATAACCTTGCTGGCACCTGACCACAATGACCAATGAGGCGACACGTTACTTTCAAAGCTGGAGGGGGGAGAAACAAAGGGTCTGGGTCTGGCTGGGTGAGGCTTTTGCCGGGGACGGAACAGGGATGGAGTCTTAGAACTTAGTAAGTATCTCGCTAGAGATGCGTTAGATTCTGTTTTCTTTAAATGGCTGAGGAAATAAGCTGTGCTGAATGGAATGGATATTCCTGTTTTTGTGTCTTTTTGTAACTTAAGGTTTTGCCTAGAGGGATTCTCTATGTTTTGAATCTAATTACCCTGTAAGGTATTTACCATCCTGATTTTACAGAGGTGATTCTTTTTACTTTTTCTTCTATTAAAATTCTTCTTTTAAGGAACTGAATGCTTTTTCATTGTTCTTAAGATCCAAGGGTTTGGGTCTGTGGTTACCTATGCAAATTGGTGAGGATTTTTATCAAACCTTCCCCAGGAAAGGGGATATAAGATTAGGGAGGATTTTGGGGGAAAGACGTTTCCAAACGGACTAGTTCCCAATAACCGGTGTTAGACGTTTGGTGATGGCAGCAAGAGTCCAAGGGCAAATGATAAAATAGTTTGTACCTTGGGGAAGTTTTAACTTAAGATGGTAAAAGTAAGCTCAGGAGGTTTAGCTTAGCAGGTCCCCCACATCTGTACCCTAGAGTTCAGAGAGGGGAAGGAACCTTGACACACTCTCTGAGCAAAGATCTGGGTTAGTTTTACTAGTGTGGAGACATTTCATGTTACAGAAGACAGGATGGCAGTGGACAGTCTGATGTAGCAAAGGCTGTAGTCCCACTGAGAGCTAGAAAGCCAGAGGAACCCTAAAAAGACCCTCCCTGTGACTCATTAGAAAATCCCCTTTAGATTCATTACATCAGAATCCCCTCAGCCGAATTCCCCACCAATATCTCAATGCCCCCTGCCATCCACGCTCTCTCCTGAACCTCAAGAGTAGTGCTTCTGCCCCTTGTCACTCACTAACAGCCTTCCCCAGCCCTGCTTAGCTTGTAGCTCCTGGTAGGGCAGAAAGCTGAGTCCTTCCTTCAGGTTAATGAATAATCAGACTATTTGCTTTCAGGGCCTTACTGTGATCCTGTCTCTATGGCAGAGGCAGGAATAGCCCTCGGAAGGACACCCAGCCTGAGGTAACCCACTTCCACCAGTCCCAGCCCACCACTGGTCTGACAGGGGCCACCTTGGGCATATCCCCAAAACAGCCACAGACCCTCCCCGCACCCATTATGCTCCACCTACTGCGTACAGTGGGCCTGCAGTTCGTGAGCCATGGGGAGGTCTGTTGCCAGAACCATGGATTCAGAGAGTGCCCAGGTGTGGAACTGTGGGGTGGTTGTCAGGAAGGGGGGTGGAACATAGAATGGAAATACCCAGGGGAGGGGGCTGTGGGTCAGGAACAGGGAGCATCTGTGAGCTGGGGAGAAGGAAGCCTGTGCTTGTAATAGCAGGAGTAGCTGTGGGTCAGGATTGAGGGGCACTGGCAGAGCTCAGGGTGAATGACAACACTTAATACCTTTGAAAAGCTGCTTCTCCCTCCCTCCCTTTCCATGGCTTCTTTGTGTCACCAGAGTGGGAGGAAGTGCTCTTTCCAGGGAGTATCTTGCTGCAGCGGTGCTCAGAGAGTTGGACACCCCCTCATTAGAAAGACTCTCTAGGAGCCTAGAACTTGCTCCCCCCTCCCCCACTCCAAAATAGCTTGAATTTGGCAACTTTCACTCCAAAAGATGCCTGCTGGCGAGGGTCTTTTGGGAGGGTGGGGGCACGCTGCTGAGGTGGTGAAGGGGGTCAGGGTCCAGCTGAGCTCCTGTCACATTGATGATTTGAAATCTGCTAAGATCAGAGTTAGCTGAACTGTACTGATTGTATAACTACCTTTGTCAGGGCACCCAGAGCCTGTAATATTTTAAATCTAAATAAACAGAGGGGGAATAACTCTGCTCCTGGCCAGTATGTGAGAGCAGGGCTAGCTCTCCATGAACTCTGTCCCATGGCACCGAGCCTGCTGGAGACCACAGTGATGGGAATTTACTGGTGATTCCCCTGCTCGCTGTGGACTGTACCATTTCCCAAAGCTCCACCTCACTCACGCCTAGTGTGCAGGCCCCCTTGTCCCGACATCTTGGCTTTGATACAAAGGGTAGCTGCCTTGTTCTCCAAGGTGGCTTTCTGCCTTCCCAGTGGTCATGTGCCCTGGGGCTAAGGGAATATCCCTCGAGGGCACTGGAATAGGCTCAGCAAAGACACCACGGCCCTGATCCCAGCTCTGCTACAGGCTTCCTAAAAAGACCCTCCCTGTGACTTTGTTTCCCAGCCTGTAAAATGGGGCTACACTACTTCCTTTTGTCCCGGAGGTGTTGCCAGGCTGCTTAAAATGTGAGCTCTTTGAGGCAGGGATAACAAATGCAGTGGTGTTTGTAAAGAGCTTTGAGATCCTGATGCGGAATGGACTAGGGGAGGGCGAAGGGTTAATATTATAAGGTGGTGACAAATCCAGTATGACCACCTAGGCCTGTGTGTTTCTCATTGAGCTTTGCCCCAGCCACTGAGAAGGTCGTGGCAGCAGCAGAATCCAGCCTGCTTCCTTCTGCTCCAAAAGCACAAGGAGAATCTCCCATTAGGTGTTAGCAGTTCAGGGCCTCTGACACACAGCTGAACAGCTCAGATCCAGCTTTCCCTCACGCACTTATGCCGTTCGTAGCCCTTCTCTGACCAGGTGAGGTGGGGTGGTGTTAATGTTCCTAGGTTGTCCCAGGTTATCCCAGGGCTGAACTGTGACAGATTTTCCAGAGCTATGGAAGAGAAGCCAGGAGCCCTAGCTTCCAGCCACAGGCTCTAACACCAGCCTCTGACTGGGCTGCCCCCACGGTCTGATTGCAATGAGGCATGGATGGTCTCCCCAGTCCCTGGGCTCAGATCAGCCGACTTCTCACCGTGGCACCTGCCTGAGGGAAACTGGGCTTATTTAGTCTGCAGAAGAGAAGAGTGAGATTTGATAGCAGCCTTCAACTACCTGAAGGAGGGTTCCAAAGAGGATGGAGCGAGGCTGTTCTCAGTGGTGGAGACGACAGAACAAGGAGCAATGGTCTCCAGTTGCAGTGGAGGAGGTCTAGGTTGGATATTAGAAAAAACTGTTTCACTAGGAGGGTGATGAAGCACTGGAATACCTTAGAGAGGTGGTGGAATCTCCATCCTTAGAGGTTTTTAAGGCCCGGTTGGACAAAACCCTGGCTGAGATGATTTAGTTGGAGTTGGTCCTGCTTTGAGCGGGGGGTTGGATAGATGACCTCCTGAGGTCTCTTCCAACCCTAATTTTCTATGATTCAATCTGCCTGCTAAGAGGGGCTGGTGCAACAGCCTCATGCAGTCACATAAAGGCAGCTTGGGCCAAAGCCTGGCTTCTAGATCAGATTAAATGCAAACACCAGACACGCACACACCTGGAAACACACAGCTGAGCTCCTTCCTTAAGCTCCCCCTCCCATAACCCACCTTCCCCAGCACTGTGTACATCCCACCTAGAGATGGGGCCAGACTCTGCTCCTAGTGCCCCCTATGCAAACTGTTGGAGTCTATGGGCCCTCCCTAGGCTCCCCCTCTGATACTGAGGCCATGTGTTGTGGGCTGCCCTGCACCAGGGGAGAGCCAGTGTAGGTACCAGCTGCTACAGGCTGACTTCCCTGAGGTCTCTGACCCACTCCTTCTGCTGTCTCCCAAGTGCGTGGGATGTCACTAGGTGTCCAACTGGGACGGGATGAGGAGAGGGGGCACAGATTAAATGGCACCCACAGAGCCGTGCCTGTTTCTTGGGGCAGGATGGACCCCATGAGCCACGAGGAGGCGGTTCCCGCTGTGATCCTGCCTCCAGTTTTCCGGTGATGCCGCATCCAGGACGCTGTTGTCCAGCAGCCTCCGCCTCAGCCCCAGTGAGGACAGGAAAGGCCTTTAGCGCATCCCATGCCCACTGCTGCTACTCATTAGCTACAGTGATCCAGAGATGCTCCCTGCCCACGTGCAGCTCTCTGAATGCTCACCCCACAGATCCTCCCAATGAGTCAATGCTATTGCATCCAATCTGACTGCAGGTAATGCAGCCCTAGGCCCCAGCATGACACCTGCTCCCAGCCACGTTCGTTCTGTCTTCACATCGCTCCGGTTTCAGTAGGAGGGAAGCAGCAGGATCGTAGGGCAGCAGCCAAAGTGCATGCTCAGACCCCTGCCACACAGCTCACGGCCAGCACAGCCACCACACACCCCAAGGGATGCAGACATGCCACCTGGCCCCGCAATGGCGCATTGCAGGCTGGGTCTTATAGCCAATAAGGATGCCAATTAGGTGGAAGTTTGCATGTAATTAAATTAATATGTGTAAAGGAGATGGAGGCCACAGGCTCTTGTGTCGGCAAAGCTTGGAGAAGGCATTAAATGATTTAGGTCAGTTAATACCAAGGGGGTTGGGAGCATCTTTGGAGGTTGTTTTATTGAGGGCATGACTCCCACTGCTTCTCCCGCCCATCTCCAAACCTTGGCAAGCCTTTGGAACGAGAAGCATTCCTGTCCTTTCGCGGCTTGCTAACAGGCGTGCTTGGGGGAGCTCAGTTTCCCTCGCCCTTTACCAAACAAAATGCACTGTGCTCTTCCAGCTCTAGTCCAGTTCTTGCAATAGGTTTGCTCTGTGCTGTCAGCTCACCCGCAAATGAACTGCCTTCCGAGCCCACTAGCCGTGACACTGCAGACCTGCGCAAGTGTAAAGTGTGAATCTGAGCTGTAATCGGGTGGATCTAGACACCAAATTGTCTCAAAATTCATCTTCTAACAGTTCTGAATCATATGCAGTAGCTTTATATCTCACAGGTCTGTAACCCATGATCAGGTCTAGCACAAAGCAGCCCATTTCTTGGAAAGAAGATGTGTTTTTCCCAAAAGACACCCTTGTATGATTCCTCCTGAGTGATGTTGCCTAGCAGTTTGCACCATCTTTCTACTCCAGTGGGGTGTACTGCAGCTGTCCAATGCCCTAGGGTATGAGCGAGCCTCCCAGCCTGGGTTGACAGACTTGGGCTAGTGGGGCTCAGAGCAGTGCTCTAAAAATAGCAGCATAGACAGCGCTTGGACGTTGCAGCCCTTACTGGAGTTCTGGCTCTGAAGCCCACCCCCTGCCTAGGCTTCAGAGCCCAGAGCTCCAGGTCTGAGCACGCATTTATTGCAGCCAGTGAGAGCGGAGGGGGCCGACAGCTCCCAAAATCAGGCCATCACTGAGTCACTCTGTGATGCTGCTTGGAGGAGTAAAGCATTCTGGAAGGGAATGTGACATCTCAGTGTTCATTTTTCATCAAGATGCAAAAATCCTTAGGGGAGCATCCAGAAACCTCTGGGCATTGCTGTGTTGTATTGGGGCAGGAGGGTTCCCTTTCCACAGCATGTCTGCTGAGTGCCTGCTCCTTGTATCCTTATTAATACAGGTGTTTGCAGGAAAATCATCCCCTGCGCTCCTCTCTGGTTGGGGATGATTAATTATTGCTAATAATACACTGTGATTAAACTGTCAAGCATGGAGCTTCAAAGACAAATCAGCAACCGCAGGTCCCTTTCCCCAACCAGCTTGCTGCTTAAATTAGACACAACAGTGTGTGGGCAGGTTTCTCTTCCCTCTGCTCCTTCCCCAAATGCAAGGTCTGACTCAGATTCCAGAGGTGGAAAAAAAAACCCCCAAACCTCAAGAGCTTAAGGAAAAATCCTAGGTTTGTTCTGGAAGATACAACTATGCTTATTGGTATGACCCACCCCAGAGCTGGAGAGACATAGATTTCAGTGCATCTAAACACGCCAGTGGTGTTCCAACATCCTGGGTCACGGGGATGTATTCAAGAGGGGAGCCTCTGATACTTCAAGCTGGGTTCACTTTCAGCCCCTCAGTGTGTTAGTTATATCAGTTTAAGACTGCCTTAGACATAAAGGGCCTGATTCCAACCTTACATGGATTTTACCCAACTTCAGTGGAGTTACTGCTGAATTCTACAGGTACGAGACCAGAATGAGGCCCCCAGGGGACCAAATTCAGATGACGTGGGGAAGGGGAAAAGAGTGTAAAACTAAGGGAGCATGACTCTAGCACCTTGTGGGAAGAAGGTGTAGATTACTGGGCTCGTCACCTCTGTATTTGGCCCAGCTAGTCCCAGCTGCTTAGGTGTATCAGGAGGGTCTGCCCAACAATGACTTTGGCCACCAGATTCCCAGTTGCCTTCAGTTATAGTCATGCAATTTAAGTGGGGTTGCCACAGGCTCATATGGGCAGAATCTGGCCACCTGCATTTAAAGAGCTGCTGATTTCTTCTCTGGGCTCACTTGGCAACAGAAACATGAGGCGGTCAGGCTGCTACTGTCCCCTTCCTTTGCAAAGCCAGTCGTAGTGCCGTTGGACTGGCTCATGGCCTCAGACCAGGCCTATGCTTTACGCACCTCCAGCTGTATAACAAACTAGCCTGGGGCTTGGCAGACAGGATTCAATTCCAGGTGTAGACTTCTCGGGTAAATTATGTCACGCCTCGTGCCTCAGTTTCACCTCTGTGCAATGGAGGCTCTCAGATGCTCTGGAAATGGAGTCCATAGAAGTGCTGTACAGGGGGTTAGAGTGGTGCTGAAGGTCCTCAGCCCATGGGTCTAGGGTGCTGTCATTAGACACCTGAGTTTGAAATCTTTGCCTCGTTTTCACCTGCTGTTGTTATTCATGGGTTGTCCCTTGCAAGTCGAAATCTGTTTCCAGGGCAGATCATCCTTCTCCCCACTGTGGAGACAGACTGGACCCAGGTCTGTCTTCAGTCACCCCTACACCACCACCGACTTTCTTCCCTGGTGTGTTCCTTGTGAGTGCCCCACAGTGCTGAGTGCATTCCAGGCCAGAATTCCCAAGAGGTCCAGCACCCAGTTGGTCTCTAAGTGGGGGTAGGATTCTCTGTGGTTCTTGGTGGGTGCTGGATCCTTGGGCAAGCCGGCTGCCAATGGTATATTATTGCAGTGTTGCTCACTAGGGCTAAACTGCTGGCCATGCACATTTACTATAGAGGCCACCCCCAGGCATAGGACTTGGGCTAGAACCATTGTCACTCTGCTCCAAAAAACCCCAGGCCTCCACCATCTGAACTCTAGGAGAAAAGTACTAGTCGCGGGTCCCTTCTGCTCCCTGTGAGCCCAGTAGCGAGCCAGCACTAACTCCTAGCAGGCAAAGCTGGACCTGAAGAGCCCAGGTTCACAGAGAGCCAACCCAGCAGCCAGCCACCAAACTGCAACAAATGCACGTGCTGCAGCCAGGACCCCGGGAGGCAGGGCACCACCCTAGTGGCACAGGCTCCACCACTGGAACTTGCAACATCCTTATGGAAGTGGGAGGGACTGGAGACAGAAAGTGCCACTTCCGGCATTCAGCCAAGGGCTCCCTGTGCTCCAGTCCACGGTGGCCTACTGACAGCTGCCAGGCTAGTGCTTTACTCCAGGTAACGGGAGCCCAGCACATCTCAGGGTGGCTGCGATGGGACCTTAGACGGGAGAGCAGCTTAGGGCACAGACAGGACTGGGCGAGCAGGTTCTACATGTTTCTTTTTCACCAAACTTGGGGGAAGCGAAGGGGTCACAGCTGAACAACAGCACCCACAGTCTCTTGACTTGGCTCCCATGGCCTTTGCTCCACACTCTCTCTCCCCTTTAGATTTTCTTTTCCTCAGTTAATTCCTATTTCACTCTCACTGGGGGTTCTTCCCCTTGATCACTGCTCCCTGCCCGCCAGTAGCACCAGTGCCAGGAGACATTTCCATGCAAGGCCTCCACGAAGAGCTGCCTGCTTGGTGAGGGACACGTAGAGACACTTGGCCTGGACGACTCTGCGGGTTAAAAATGACCTGGGGGTGAAGTACCTGAATGTGATGAAGGAAGGAAGGGGCAGTCACATGATCACTTGCATGGTTCATAGGAAGCCTGTGCTACTGAGTGAGCCAGAGCATGGACCGTGGGCCAGATTTATAGAGGTGCTCAGTGTTCACAAAACTAGCTGAGGGATGCTCTGAATGTCAGACGCTGTCTCCTAGTTGTTTTATGGTTGGCATTACCATCTTCACAGGAAAAAAAGCCCTTTTTACTTCCTCAGGTTCTATAAAGAAGGCCTGAAAGGCTTTATTATTATTATTATTTATTTTATTGCTTGGCTTTTTGCCTTAGGTATGTCAGGCATGTCACGCAGTGGAGGAATAGACCCCTTGTGGGAATGCCCTGAGATAATGGTATTTCGGAGGAAAGCAACAAACAGAATTTTCCAGATTGCTAAAGGCAGGCTACCCATAGTGGGTCCTTTAGGTCACGGTCCAAAGGAAGTTATTGACTCATGGAAGGATCCACAATGTAGTAATGCTAGACAGTATAGCCCAGTGGATAGACTCTGGACTGGGACTCAATCCGGGTCCAATTCCCAGTTGTGTCACTGGACTGCTCAGTGACCTTGGGTAAGTCCCTTCTCTCCCTGTGCCTCAGTTTCCCCATCTGTAAAATGGGGATAATATTCTGCAAAGAAAGCAAAGAACCTTTCTCCAAACTGTTGCTCAGGTGTTGGAGTTAAGAGAGTACAAACATATCAAATAAAAATCTCATCCATTCTCAGTTGGTCAGGGCACATTTGCATGATGGGTCTGGTGTCATGATCCTACCAGTTATTCATAAAGATAATTAAAGGCCCATCTGCTGAATTAGGGGAACAGCTCAGGATTTGTTCACGTAACTAACCATTTTGCACAAACACTTGCATGTGTGGGCTATGCACATTTCAAACAGCTGCTCCAGCATGATTTGCACACACAGCTGAGGCCAAAAATGCCTCACAGAAACAGAGCAAAATCTTTCATCACCACTCAAAATATGAATAAATAAATCAATGGGGCCATTCCCCTGGTCTTCTTCCCACCTCTGTGTCCCTTCCTTCCAAATGTCCGTCTAGTCCCATCACTCATTCCACAGTCCTACTGTGCCATGGCCCACTCCGTTCAGGAATCTCCTTTATTCCTACCTCCAAGCCCCCATCTGCATGTTTCATACCCTATCCCATGGGTTCTCAGCCTGCAGGGTCACAAAGTGGTCCCAGAGGAGTTAGCATTTCTATATGGCTAGATGGACAGGACAGTCCAATGCCTTTTTTTCTGGAGGGTGGTATTCAGTGGTAAGCTGGAGCCGGTTGTTAAATTTAGAAGCCCTTTTAGAACCGGTTGTCCTGTGAGGGACAACTGGTTCTAAAAGGGCTTCTAAATTTAACCGGCCAAAAGTGGTGCCTTAGGCGCCGACTCCATGGGTGCTCCGGGGCTGGAGCACCCATGGGGAAAATTTGATGGGTGCAGAGCACCCACCGGCAGCTCCCCGCCCGGCCCCAGCTCATCTCCGCTCCGCCTCCTCCCCTGAACATGCTGCCCCCCGCCCTCCCGCCCCGGCTTCCCAGGAATTAGCTGTTCGCACAGGAAGCCTGGGAGGGCTGAGAAGCAAGTGGCAGATTCGCGCTCAGGCCCAGGGAGATGGAGTGGAGGTGAGCTGGGGTGGCGGGGGGCTGCGAGGAGGGCCACCCGTGCCACAGCAGGTAACCTGGGGGGGGGGGCGCGGGGGAACGACTCCCTGCCCCAGCTCACCTCCGCCTCCCTGGGCCTGAGCGGGAAGCCGCCACCTGCTTCTCAGCCCTCCCAGGCTTCCCGCGCGAACAGCTGATTTGCAGAGGGGGTGGAGAAGCAGAGCAGGGCGGCGCATTCAGAGGAGGAGGTAGAGCAGAGGTGAGCTGGGGCTGGGCACGGGGCGGGACTGGGAGCTGCCGGTGAGGGCTCTGCAGCCACCATATTTTCCCTGTGGGTGTTCCAGACCTGGAGCACCCATGGAATCAGTGCCTAAGGTGCCACTTTTGATGTGATCAGTGGGGGGAGCAGCCACTCCCCCCCAGCTATGCTTCCCCCACCCCTAGGAGCCAGAGGGACCCACCAGATGCTTCCTGGGAGCTGCCCCAGGTAAGCACCACTGGGACTCCCCACCTTGCCCCCCGGCACGTCCCTCTGGCTCTTAGGGTTGGGGTGGGCACCCACTACGGTGGCTCATGAGACCCTCCTGCCCAATTCTGGGGGCGGTCAGGGGACAGGGGAGGGGGGTGGATAGGGCAGGAGTCCGGGAGGGCGTCAAGGAACACTGAGGGTTGGATGGGGCAGGAGTCTCTGGGGTGGGGTGGGGGGTGGGGCGAAGGGGGGCCACGACCCCCTCGCGGGGTGAGGAGGTGAAGCGGTTGTTAAGATTTTGGCAGCTCATCACTGGTGGTATCTGTACAAGGTCCCATCTGTACAAGGGGGTCAATGGCCTTGAGGGGAGTTTCAGGTCCTGCGTGGGGAGGTGGTTTGTGAATGTCAGGAAGCCTCACGAATACCTTATCAGATGCAAAGGCCCTGCCACTCAGGAGGTTACACATAATTTGTATCCGCACAGTCCCAGCTTTCCCCCCCACCGCCATTCCTGCCCCCAATCCCAGCCCACCCCTTGTGCTCCCAGTCCCAGGCCAATCACTCATTTCCAACCCCACAGCCTAAGCCCTAGTCCCATATCCCTAATCTCAGCACCGAAATCCCGGCCCCCCCCATTGCCACCCCAGCCCCTTTCCCAACCCCCAGCCCCCCACGCTCACCCCAACCCCTTCCCCCGAATCCCAGCACCCCCACCTTCGCATCCTACCCCCCCCAAAAATCCCATGCCACCCCTAATTCCATGCTCCCTCCCATCCCCACCCCCATCCGCTCGCAGCCCCACCCTATGCAGCGCCGCAGTGCGCATGCCCACCATCTCCCTCCTGCTTCTCAGCGGGCACCGCCTTGCCCGAGCGCGCGGGCTGTCGCGGCCCCTCCCCATGACAGCGATTGGCTGCGAGAGCCCTCACTCGCGGGCGCCGCGGGCGGCGATTGGCAGCAGCCGGCGGGCGGGCGGGCGGAGCGGCGACTATATAAACTGGGGGGGCAAGCGTTCTCTTTCCGCTGCGCCGCACTCGCTGGTGAGGAGCCGCCGCCGCCGCCGCCGCCGCCGCCGCCGCCCAAGCGCGCCCCGCCCCCCTCACTCGACGCGCTATGGCCGCCAACCCCATCGTGTTCTTCGATATCGCCGCCAACGATGAGCCGTTGGGGCGCGTCACCTTCGAGGTATCTGGGGCTGGGGAGGTCCCGCGAGTGGCCCGGCGGCGCCATTTCCGGGCGAGAGCACGAGGCCATTTTGGGCGGGAGGGGCTTGCGCGCGGTAAAGGGGGCCGGCGGGGGGGCGGGCGCGCGCGCCTCGTGGCCGCTGTGGGCTCCCACGTGGCTGAGGCCGCCCGGTGCGCCGCCCCCCCGGCCCGGGGACGCCGGGAGCGCTCCTCCGCCCTGCAGGCGGCAAGCTGCGCCGCCCCCCCGTCCCCCCCCCGCGCCGTGTCCGACGGGATCGTGGCGGCGGCCCCTCCCCCGCCTTCCTCTGGAAGCCGCATCGCCTGCCCGCGCTTTGGCTAAAGCGTTGAGCTTCCGACTTCAGTGCTTTTTAGTTCTTCCTTCCTTCCTTAAAACGCTGTAAAGAGAAAGGGCTGCGGTTCCCCGGGGCTGTCTTGCAATTGCTGGGGCTCGCAGACCCTGCCCTTGATCAAGGGCTCGTGGTCGCTAATGATCTCCACGCTGTAATTGGAGCTCCAAAGTCCCTCTCCAGGTCCTGCATATCCGAGCTCTGAAGCCCCTTTTAGCGGCGAAAGGGATGTGCTCAATGCTGGAGGGAGATTCTCCGGTCCATTATTTTTGCCTCGGGCACTTCCAAAGGTGAAGACGCACTCTAGTCCCCAAGCTCTTACATCCAGCATCCATTCGCCTTATTGTTAATAGTCAAATCAGAAATCGTGGGATGGCGGTTATATTACTTTGCACCCAAGGACTCCATGCTACGCTAAACTGCTTGTTTGTATAATCGATCCTCATTTTGGGTAAGAAACCTCCTTCTGTGACCTTTTCTCAAGGTGAGGCATGAAAAGGACAATAAGCTTTATTGATGCACACATCTCCCCACATGTAAGGAAGGGTTTACGTGGTATTGAGCAGAGAGCAAATGTCTAACCGTGTGTGGTGAGGGGGGGAGAGAGGTAATGGGCTTTGTAGACTATTGTGAAGACCATCAATTTTCTGTAGCAGTACCTTTCATCAAGGCAACAAAGCACTCTGTAGATTTCAGACTTGTAAGTGCTCTGTCAATTGTACTCCATTAATCATTGGAGTTCGATTGCCAAACTTGAAATTAATAGTAACCAAAAGACCTGGTTTCATAAATCAGATTCTTGACTCCTTAGTATGCTTGTCCCAGTGGTTGAGTGTAGCTGAGAATAAGCTTTGAGCAAGACTTTCTAACTGGTCTCATTAACCACCCAAATAACTTTCCTTTTGGAACATAAAGGCCTCTCCTATGAACAGGTGTACAAGTGAATAAACTGTAGTCAACAGGACAGTGCAGCCTTTGCCCAGGGACTCCATTTTGTCTGAGTCCCTCTGACGCGCATTCCAGTCCGATGGAAAGAATAGTGGAAACCCACTGCTGCTTCTCCAGCACAGTGCTGTACCAGGAAATGAGCCTGATTTAAATAATAACCCTTCTAATCTTGCAGTTGGACCATGTATATGCTGTCTCATATAAAACTGTCAGCTTCCTAAAAGATGATGCTGAATCTTGTGAATGAATTTAATAATGGAGTCTAATCCTTGTTCCAGCTGCAAGGTTCTGCTCGTATAAGGAGGAGATGGTGGCAAAAGCCATGGAACATGATATCTGTTGGATTTCATTGTGTAAGCAGTTAGCATGGTGCTAAATAGAACTGAGGGAAGTAAAGCATGGCTTGCAGAATCCTGGATTGCATTTAAAGAAAACTTCAATGCCATGTAGACTTCTGTCATGGGATTCAAGTGATGGAATATAGCTATAGCACAACTTGGATTCAACAAACTACAGCCACTGCAAGATTCTCCCATAAATAGTTATGATGTTGTAGTAACTGAACTCCTGATACAGTGTGCTGATTTATTTCTGCTTTAGTAGTTGGCAAGCCAACAGTCTTTAAGCAAAATTACTTAACTGATTCTCTTCTCTTCTACAGCTGTTTGCAGACAAGGTTCCAAAGACAGCAGGTTTGTAAAAACCACTCAGGTTCATAAAGACTGCATTGCAGTCTTCAGTTTATTTTTTTTATTGACAATAAGTTTGAAATTTTTACCCAGATGTTTGACAATGGGTGTTCCTATAAATATCATCTGGTAATGACTGTCTTTAAATTGGCAGAAAACTTCCGTGCCCTGACCACTGGAGAGAAAGGATTTGGTTACAAGGGGTCCTGCTTTCACAGAATCATTCCTGGATTCATGTGCCAGGTATGCATCACTGACTTTCTTACTACTTGGTTATGGCCTCATTCAGTAGTTTTGTTGCAGCTTCTAGACTTTTTTCTTTGAAACAGTCGAAGTAATTCTGCAATTTTATAGAACTGTCTTGCTTAGGGGCTCAAGACTTACAGTAAACAGGCCAGAAGGCTGTCACTAGCCGTCAGGTTTTGTGCCTGATTGAATCATAGAATCATAGAATCATAGAATATCAGGGTTGGAAGGGACCCCAGAAGGTCATCTAGTCCAACCCCCTGCTCAAAGCAGGACCAAGTCCCAGTTAAATCATCCCAGCTAGGGCTTTGTCAAGCCTGACCTTAAAAACCTCTAAGGAAGGAGATTCTACCACCTCCCTAGGTAACGCATTCCAGTGTTTCACCACCCTCTTAGTGAAAAAGTTTTTCCTAATATCCAATCTAAACCTCCCCCATTGCAACTTGAGACCATTACTCCTCGTTCTGTCATCTGCTACCATTGAGAACAGTCTAGAGCCATCCTCTTTGAAACCCCCTTTCAGGTAGTTGAAAGCAGCTATCAAATCCCCCCTCATTCTTCTCTTCTGCAGACTAAACAATCCCAGCTCCCTCAGCCTCTCCTCATAAGTCATGTGCTCTAGACCCCTAATCATTTTCGTTGCCCTTCGTTGTACTCTTTCCAATTTATCCACATCCTTCCTGTAGTGTGGGGCCCAAAACTGGACACAGTACTCCAGATGAGGCCTCACCAGTGTCGAATAGAGGGGAACGATCACGTCCCTCGATCTGCTCGCTGATTGAGTAAAGGGGTGGCTTTGATTTTTATCTGGTAGCTTGAGCGGCAGCCTTGTATAGATTAGAAGGGTGGGCATTGCTGTATTTCGCTTGCAGTGTGGTTTTTTTGTGGTTTTTTTTTTTTTTTGCAGGGTGGTGACTTTACATGCCATAATGGAACAGGTGGCAAATCCATTTATGGTGAGAAGTTTGCTGATGAGAACTTCATCCTGAAGCACACAGGTCCTGGCATCTTGTCTATGGCAAATGCTGGCCCTAATACAAATGGATCCCAGTTCTTCATCTGCACTGCTAAGACTGAATGGCAAGTACTGTTTGGAATCTGTACTCTTCACTCATCTCTGTACTCAATATAACCCTAAAAGGTGTTAACTTTCCCATAGCCCTCTAATGCATTGGCTAATAATTCTAGTGTAGTGTGGCCTGTCTATAGAACATTCTGTCCCCAAACTGTTCCTGTGATCCTTATCAGTGAACATAATGAAACCTCAAACAATTCTGGTCTCAAGGTCTCTATGTAGTGAGACTTCATTGAGCACTAAACTATAGTTGCTCTAACTGTGCCCAGAAACAAGTGTGTAATCTCCCAGATACCCTCAATTTGTCAGCTACAAGGGGAATATTTCCTGTTTGGTGGCTCACTTTTCCATTGAGCATGATGGGAGGCCGGTAATTTCTATAATTGAGTACTAACAAGGTTGATTATACAAGCTTCCTGAAATCGGTTTAATACAGTAGGCAATAAACAAGTAAGACTGGTGCTTCTCAGCAACATGATCCCATAAAACGTGTGTTTTTATCTTAGGTTGGATGGGAAGCATGTTGTCTTTGGCCGTGTCAAAGATGGGATGAAGGTGGTGGAGGCAATGTCTGGCCTTGGATCAAGAGAGGGCAAAACAAAGAAGAAGGTCACCATTTCTAACTGTGGGCAGCTGTCATAAAATTCCTTTCTGTCTTAACCAACCATTCCTTCTGTAGCTGGGGCTAACATACCATGGTGTGATTTAGCCCTCCTGTAATTCTTGTGTTCCTGACTTACTGCTGCATTTCTATTGGGTTTCATTTCCCCTACCTTAAAGTCTAGCTGGACTGCAGAGTTAAGTTTATGAAATAAAACAAGCTGAACCACATGAGTTTTCTTTTTTATAAGGAAATCTTTGTAGGGCACTTGTGTAGCAATCCTGTATTTTCCTAAGAGCAGCAAAGAATCCTCTTCTCTGAAGAAGAGTAGATTGGCTATATAACTGTTATGTGGTATCGGTAGCTAGGTTTCTAAAACTGTCCTACAGGGATTCCTTTAGGGAAACCCCTAGATTAAAACTGTTTTGGAAGCCTTTGTAGCTTAGTGTGGATGACCTGTCCCAGCATCATGGGAGTTCACTTGGCAAGCATTCACTGTAATACTCTTAGCCATTCATTCTGTAGTGAGTTAAGAAGGGGTTTTTAAGGGTAAAATGTGGCTAGAAACAACTACTGCTGATAGTAAAGCTCCCATTGAGTTCATTTGGTGCAGGGTAAGGTCCTGAGTGCTTAGATGCCTATTAGCAAAAGCGCTATTCTGTGTTTTGGAAACAGCACAATGAGACACTAGGCAGGTTTACACTACAGCCAGGATCAGTGCTCTGAGCTCAATCCACCAGCAGTCAACTGTAGATCACTCACCAATCAACCACTGTAATCTACCCCAAGGAGATTTTTCTCCTGGGTAGACCCCATGATAACTTGACCTAAGGTACATTAACTCCAGCTAGCTGGAGTTGCATAGCATAGGTCGATTTACTGTGATAGTGTAGACATAACCACTGAGTAGTTAATCTGCAAGCACTGCAACATGCTGAATTTACCACTACTGCTCCTTGCAGCATCCAGGCCAGGGGTGGCCAAACTTCTTGAGCCACATATTTCAATCTTCAGAAATGAAGAGCTGGGGCATGCCTGCCAGGATGTTGGGAGCAGCATGTTCTTCCTTTTTTTTTTTTTTTTTTTTCCCTAGGGTTTGCTGGCTCTGCTCAGTCACATGGTGTGGTCAGGCCTCATCCCTGGAGCTGCAGCTCTAGGGAGAGGCAGTGGCAAACACCTGGGAGCTGCAAGGAGGGAGGGGTTGCTGAGGGTAGGAGGAGGGGCATGCCTGGGGGTGTGTGACTAGCTGTTGAGCAGGGAGTTGGGTTAGTTACTCCCCACTCTCAGCAGGTACCAATTGTGTTTAGCACTAACCTAGTCCCACCACTCTACAGAAGCTCCAAGCTTCCCCCTGCAGTCTGGTAGAGACTGCAGGTGGGGTGGGCTCAGTGAGCTGCATTTTAACTGAAAGAGCTGCATGGGGTTAGCCAGCTGTGGTTTGGCCACTCGTGATTGAGGATCCCTGGAAGCCTCCTGTCAGCACTAATCTACCAGTGCATTTAGATTCAAAGCAGAGTATAAAACACTAAATGAAACAAAATTGGAGAGGGGGCTTCCCTGGAATGGCTAACGAAATCTAATGAAATTGATTTTTTTGCATAGTCTCCAGCATCAATCTGATCAGTTAGTTGTGAACATCAAACTCCTCAATTCCAAGAGACAATGGCATAATATTCCAAAAAAAATTACCCAAGTAAATGCTGAAATTTAATGCCAGCAGTGGAACTGCAATATTACATATCCAGTGTTGCAATCCCTTGATGCATGGCATGGTGTTCTTTGTATGTTGTAATGCCATGCTACTAGTCATTCATAAGTAGCTGTATATCTGTATTGAAGGTATCTATGGCATTAATACCAAAAGTAACCTTGCTTTCTAGAGTAACACTTTACTGTGCCTAACTAATCTGAAATGAATAGCTGTTGCCAACTATGGCAACTTTGCATAAAGATCTTGCATTAACAACATAGCTGTTTAGCTCTTGGGTAGTCTTCCTAAACTACTTTGGCCTTATTTAGGCCGATAAAGATCTTCATGGATACATTCATAAGTACACAGTAGGAGCACATTCATTTAAGTTAACAAATGATGCAAGCAGTTGGTGGTTCTACTTGTCAGCCTTGTGGTATCTCCATATTATAAAATGGAAATTGAGGGTTGGGAGTAAGCGGTAAAGACTTTTCATAGTAAAAAATAGGCGTAGAAGAAGCGGGAGAAATTCTCTTCCCTTTTCAGTGCGTGTCTCTTCTATTGCAAAGAGAAATAGATAGCGATCTCTTGTTACTGTAGCTGATTTGAAAAGGTACAAGTAATATGTCTGCAACAGAAAGCTGGTCTTCCCCGCTTCCACTTTCTTTTGGCACAGAACTTGTGCCAGGCTTTTGCAATTAACACTTGCTGACAGTGGTTCTCGTTGCTGTATGACACATCTGTATCTGGAGAGCTGGGAAGGCACTAGAGGCAGCTTCTTATTCACAGCTGTTTCTGTTGGCATTCAGGCTCTTCGGTGTGTAAGAGCCTAATCAGTTGGAAATGAGTGCTCTCCTAGCTACCTGTGAAGGAGGCTGTACTCCTAGTAGGAGAAGGAATGAGCTAGTGAAAGGGATCAGCAGAGTAGCAGCCCTGGACAACAGTGGGGTGTTGTGGATGTATGGCAGAAAAGCTGGGTGGAGTCCAAGATACTCGTGTGTGTATACACTTCCTCTTTATGATGGAAAGTGTGGGGGAGACAGTACACGTAGATGCATCATTCCCTTCTGTCTTGCCTCTGAGAGGGTGCAGGGATGAATGCAGACACCTTGAACTAGCTTATGTCCTTCTCCAGAACAGACTGAATTGGCATTGGCTTACCTCCTGTGCTCCTCCTTCTCCCCCCCCACCCCATTAGTCAACATCTAAATAGCTATTTGGAGAAGGGTGAAATGGTGGTAGCAGGACCACTAGCCCTAGGTGTCAGATGACTAGTACCACACCACCTTTACACCAAATGCACCAGCTCTAAATGCCTAGTATAAATAAATGATGATCAGCTGCCTAAACTCAAACTAGGCTAGTAGCCTAGCAAGAGGGAAGCAATTTGAAGAACTTTCCAGCTTTATAAGAGCCCCTGCCCTCAAAGGCATTTCCCTTTGATTCTTAAATCAGTCTGTAGTATTGTCTTCCTTTTGGAGGCCCAAACAGCCAGATAGCCAAACTCCTATTGCCATTTGGTTGGCCTGAATGTTGCACCCTATTCTGTCAGTTTGCCACTTAAGAAATGAATATTATAGAAAATCAGTGTAACACGTTAACTCGTGTCAATTGCAGTGGTGGTGTCGCTATGTCGGTCCAAGGATATTTGGGACAAAGTGGCAATATTTTTTTATTGGGCTGACTTATGGTGGTGAGAGAGGCAAACTTTTGAGCTGCACAGAAAACTTATTCAGGCCTCAAACTATAAAATTTGAGTGGGGGGGCTTCATCTAATGGGGTTCCTATACTGTTCCCTGTCTTTATCAGTGATGGGGGGGGGGGGGGGGAGAGGGAGAAAATATTGGTAAAAAATTGTGGTGACCTAAAACTTGGTGGAGTGCTAAATAATGAAAAGTCAGCGTTAGAGATTGCTTGGTAACCTATACACACTGAGCAGCATGTTTTAATACAGCTAAGTGCAAAGCCATACATCTCAATACTAGGGGTTTAGGTCACACTTACAGGATGGGGAACTGGGTTGGAAAGCTGAGATTCAGAAAAGATTTAGGTTGTGGTGGATAACAACCCGCATGTAAGTGCTCAGCACCATGCGGTGGGTAAGAACAAATGTTGTCTGTGGGTGCATAACCCAGAGAATATTGAATAGGACACTGCAGTGCCCTAATGGGATACTGTGACCAGTTCTGGTCAGCTTTAAAAGGATTGATGATAGATTGCAAAGAGCTTAAAGAATGATTAAAACTCTGGAAAACCTGCCAGTGAGCGACTAGAGAAGCTCAGACTATTTGATCCAAGAAAAGGTTGAGGCAAATTGATCAGTCTGTAGGTACTTAGGTGGAGAAGAGTGCTGCTAGCAGAGTGCTCTTTAATTAACCAACAAAGACCGAACAAGATCCAGTGCCTAAAGACTGAAGGTAAAATAGTTTCAAACTAGAAATGAAGTGCAGACTTTTAATAGGGTAACTAACCTGGGGTGTGAATTCTCTCACTTAAAGTCTTTCTAAAATATATGCTCTAGAGATCAACTAGAATATCAGGGTTGGAATGAACCTCAGGAGGTCATCTAGTCCAACCCCCTGCTCAAAGCAGAACCAATCCCTTAATTTTTGCCCCAGAACCCTAAATGGCCCCCCTCAGGGACTGAACTCACAACCCTGGGTTTAGCAGGCCAATGCTCAATTCCTTCCCCCTAGGAATTGTACCTGATGCAAGAATCGCAGTGAAAGTCTCTGGCCTGTTATGGAAGAGGCCCTACTTATTATGCTCTCAACATATGTGACTATATCAGTCTGGAGCTCCACTCTGACTCCCTTTGAGTTCAGAGTTCTATTTGATGTCTGTTGGGACATGCAGAGCCCTCTGTGGGATTGGGCGTGCTTACCTAAAGGAATGCCTTTCTGTTGCCATTAACTCCCATAATGGGTACATTCCAGCGGAATGATAACAGTTGAGGCCTGTGAGTGTAGGAGACTGATCTTGCCCTCGGTCCAGCTCTTGAGAATGGAACTCACCTGGCCAGAGGGAAAAGAAATAGACACATCACGCAAGCAATCACATACCCTAAAGCCTAATTCAACTTTTTCTCTTGCAGGCTGGAAAAAGTGTTTCTATTTTAAAATTCTTGTGAGGGACTAAGATAGGTGATGGGAGCTATTTATAGTCACTTAGTTCAGTACAGCAGTGTTTCCTTCATAGAATATCAGCTTTGGAAGGGACCTCATTAGGTCATCTAGTCCAACCCCCAGATTCCCTTGATCTTTGTGCTCTGAGTTCATTTTTTTTTTCCCAGGTAACTTACTCTAGGTTTTTCTATCCTCACTCTGCCCAAGTTTTCAATTTTTCAAGTTCCCTTCTCTCTGTACCAGTGTTTGGACATGAATCGCATGAACCGTTTCTTGACTTCACTGATCCCTCCTCTTCTACCCCCTCCTCGCGCGATGATTCCTTCACAGAGCAAACACGTTTTGCTAAACACTCACCCATCCACACCCCTTCTGCAGAGCTGCTGTGCCCCTGGTTCCCTGTTTGTGTTAGGATTTTTCTGTGGGTGGCCAGTCATGCCATGCTCTGGTACAATATCCTGCATGGCTGCTTTTGCTGCACGGGATAGTGTTCTGGTTTTTTTTTATTTTTTAATGGCCTTTATTGTTAAAGTTGAGTGAGCAGAGCAATAGGTTTTGGGTAATTGTGTGTTTTTTGTACCAGCTTACAGCTCTTTCCTAGGATTAGCAAAGGTGGCACCCTAGAAACCCCCTGACTTATTTCCTGAATAAAACATCAGTGACCAAATTTGCATTCCCTTACACATGCATCACTTCTATTGTGGAGCACTAGATTCCATCTTAGCAATTTAGCATTAGTCCTTTATGTTTGATGCAACCCCGTAAGTGGTGAATGTAACAGATGTTGCAACCCCGTACAGTATTTTTTGGGACCATTGTATGCCATTTATGAATGGCATACATATGATTGTGTTCTACTGGATGGTTACAAGAGCTACTTACAGGAATGAAAACCGTAGGGGCGGTTGTTCCTGAGATTGTAAACCTCTCCAGAGATGTTCCACCTCCTGGGTGGTTTGCATATGCTGATTTAGACTGGGTTTTCTAGAAACCAAGAACAGCCTTTTTTTTTTTTTTTTAATAAAAGGCTGAGTTGAAATGGACATTGGGGTTTTCCTGTTCAATGAACAAACTGACAGATCTTTAGGTTCTAGGGAGACCCCAAGCCTTGCTGCAGAGGGTTGGAAAGGCTGACGGTTACCACAGCCCTATATTAGAGTTGGGGTGACCTCAGGTAAGCTTTTAGTAAGTATAGGAACATGTTCTTTGAGTTATTGTGCATATATACATTTCACTGCAGGCGTATGTATGCCCGCTGCACTTGAGTTGGAGTCTCATCAGCAGTATCAGTAGGCAGCGTTTGTGCCCCTTCTCTTCTTGTGCCCTCAGATGAGGGCATGAAAGGGTTGTGGTTGCTGCCTCTCTCTCAGTTCCTTCTCACTGCCCATGGTGACAGTTGGAACTCCTTTTAGCTATTGCTTCTGTTACCCTAAAGGTATGGAAGGCTGGCTATGTCTACACAATGAAATTAGGTCAAATTTATAGAAGTCGGTTTTGTAGAAAGCCTTTTTATACAGTCGTGTGTGTGTGTGTGTCCCCACACAAATGCTCTAAGTGCATGTAGTCAGTGGACTGTGTCCACAGTACCGAGCCAACAGTCAACTTCCGGAGCTTTGCACTGCGGGTAGGTATCCCACAGTTCCTGCAGTCTCCACTGCCCATTTGAATTCTGGGTAGAAATCCCAGTGCCTGATGGGGCTAAAACATTGTTGTGGGTGGTTCTGGGTACATATCATCAGGCCCCTGTTCCCTCCCTCCCCTCTGTAAAAGCAAAGGCAGACAATCGTTTTGCACCTTTTTTTCTTGAGTTACCTGTGCAGACGCCATACCACGGCAAGCATGGAGCCCACTCAGCTAACCGTCACCGTATGTCTCCTGGGTGCTGGCGGACATAGTACTGCATTGCTACAGAGCAGCAGTTTTATTGCCTTTGGGCAGCAGACATGCAGTATGACTGGTAGCCGTCGTCGATGTAGTCCTGAGTGCTCTTTTAACTGGGCGCCTGAGCAAACATGGGAGTGACTCAACCAGGTCCTTTCCCTTGTTTTGTCTCATGGCGATTGAGTCCTACCATCAGTGCACTGTCTTAATGTGCAGCCAGCAGAAGATGATGCCTGTAGTCATACTGCACCGTCTTCCGCCGAGCACCCAGGAGGTGACGATGGCTAGCGGTCGGACTGCACAGTCTGCTGCCGGCATGATCTATAAAGATAGATGAAGTGGCTCAAAACAAGAAATAGACCAAACTTGTTTTAGATACATTTTCTCCCTCCCTTTGTGAAATTGACAGCCTGCTAAACCCGGTTTTGAGTTCTATCCTTGAGGTTTTGAGTTCTAGCCTTGAGGCGGCCATTCAGTTTCTCGCAAAGCCACCCCCTTGGTTGATTTTAATACCCGTAAGCCATGTTGTAAGTCGCCCCTCCCTCTGTAAGGCAACAGCAGACAATCGTTCCGCGCCTTTTTTCTGTGCAGATGCCATACCACGGCAAGCATGGAGCCTGCTCAGATCAGTTTGGCAATTAGGAGCACATTAAACACCACATGCATTATCCAGCAGTATATGCAGCACCAGAACCTGGCAAAGCGAAACCAGTGAGTAGGTGATGACAGCAGGGTGATGAGAGTGATGAGTGCATGGACACAGACTTCTCTCAAAGCACGGGCCCTGCCAATGTGGGCCTCATGGTGCTAATTGGGCAGGTTCAGGCGGTGGAATGCCGATTCTAGGCTTGGGAAACAAGCACAGACTGGTGGGACCACATACTGTTGCAGGTCTGGGACGATTCCCAGTGGCTGTGAAACTTTTGCATGCGTAAGGGCGCTTTCGTGGAACTTTGACTTGCTTTCCCCTGCCTTGAGGTGCAAGAATACCAAGATGAGAGCAGCCTTCACAGTTGAGAAGCGAGTGGCAATAGCCCTGTGGAAGCTTGCAACGCCAGACCGCTACCGGTCAGTCGGGAATCAATTTGGAGTGGGCAAATCTACTGTGGGGGCTGCTGTGATGCAAGTAGCCAACGCAATCAAAGATCTGCTGCTATCAAGGGTAGTGACCCTGGGAAATGTGCAGCTCATAGTAGATGGCTTTGCTGCAATGGGATTCCCTTATTGTGGTGGGGCCATAGATGGAACCCATATCCCTATCTTGGCACCGGAGCACCAAGCTAGCGAGTACATAAACCCCAAGGGATACTTTGCAGTAGTGCTGCAAGCACTGGTGGATCACAAAGGACGTTTCACCAACATCAACGTGGGATGGCCGGGAAAGGTACATGACGCTGGCATCTTCAGGAACTCTGGTCTGTTTCAAAAGTTGCAGGAAGGGACTTTCTTCCCAGACCAGAAAATAACCAATTGGGGATGTTGAAATGCCTATAGTTATCCTTAGGGACCCAGCCTACCCCTTAATGCCATGGCTCATGAAACCATACATAGGCAGCCTGGAGAGTAGGCAGGAGCTGTTCAACTACGGGCTGAGCAAGTGCAGAATGGTGGTAGAATGTGCATTTGGACATTTAAAAGCGCGCTGGCGCAGTTTACTGACTCTGTTAGACCTCAGCGAAACCAATATTCCCACTGTTACTGCTTGCTGTGCACTCCACAATATCTGTGAGAGTAAGGGGGAGACGTTTATGGTGGGGTGGGAGGTTGAGGCAAATCGCCTGGCCGCTGGTTAAGCACAGCCAGACACCAGGGCTGTTAGAAGAGCACAGGAGGGTGTGGTGTGCATCAGAGAAGCTTTGAAAACCAGTTTCATGACTGGCCAGGCTACAGTGTGAAAGTTCTGTTTGTTTCTCCTTGATGAAACCCCCAGCGCATTCTACTTCCCTGTAAGCTAACCACCCTCCCCACCTCCCTCCAATCACTGCTTGCAGAGGCAATAAAGTCATTTTTGCTTCACATTCATGCATTCTTTATTAATTCATCACGCAAATAGGGGAATAATTACCAAGGTAGCCCAGGAGGGGTGGTGGAGGAGGAAAGGAAAAGGCCACAAAGCACTTTAAAAGTTTAAAACTTATTGAATGCCAGCCTTCTGTTACTTGGGCAATCCTCTGAGGTGGAGTGGCTGGGTGGCCAGAGGCCCCCCACACCGTTCTTGGGCATCTGGCTGAGGAGGCTATGGAACTTGGGGAGGAGGGCGGTTGGTTACACAGGGGCTGTAGCGGCGGTCTGTGCTCCTGCTGCCTTTCCTGCAGCTCAACCATATGCTGGAGCATATTAGTTTGATCCTCCAACAGCCTCAGCATTGAATCCTGCCTCCTCTCATCAGGCTGCCGCCACCTTTCAGCTTCAGCCCTCTACCTCTCCTCCCAGTCATTTTGTGCTTTCCTGCACTCTGACATTGTCTGCCTCCATGCATTCGTCTGTGCTCTGTCAGTGTGGGAGGACAGCATGAGCTCAGAGAACATTTCATCGCGAGTGCATTTTTTTTCGCCTTCTAATCTTCACTAGCCTCTGGGAAGGAGAAGATCCTGTTATCCTTGAAACACATGCAGCTGGTGGAGGGAAAAAAAAAGGACAGTGGTATTTGAAAAGACACATTTTATAGAACAATGGGTACACTCTTTCACGGTAAACCTTGCTGTTAACATTACATACATAGCACATGTGCTTTCGTTACAAGGTCGCATTTTGCCTCCCCTCCTCCCCCCCGCATGGCTAACAGCGGGGAACGTTTCTGTTCAGCCATAGGCAAACAGCCCAGCAGGAACGGGCACCTCTGAATGTCCCCTTAAAAAAAGCACCCTATTTCAACCAGGTGACCATGAATGATATCACTCTCCTGAGGATAACACAGAGAGATAAAGAACGGATGTTGTTTGAACACCAGCAAACATACACTGCAATGCTTTGTTCTACAATGATTCCTGAGTACATGCTACTGGCCTGGAGTGGTAAAGTATCCTACCATGGTGGATGGAATAAGGCTGCCCTCCCCAGAAATCTTTTGCAAAGGCTTTGGGAGTATATTCAGGAGAGCCACGAATGCCAGGTCAAATTAATTATTAAACATGCTGGCTTTTAAACCTTGTATAGTATTTTAAAAGATACACTCACCAGAGGTCCCTTCTCCGCCTGGTGGGTCCGGGAGGCAGCCTTGGGTGGGTTCGGAGGGTACTGGCTCCAGGTCCAGGGTGAGAAACGGTTCCTGGCTGTCAGGAAAACTTGTTTCTCCGCTTGTTTGCTGTGAGCTATCTACAGCCTCCTCATCGTCGTCTTCCTCGTCCCCAAAACCTGCTTCCATGTTGCTTCCATCTCCATTGAAGGAGTCAAACAACACGGCTGGAGTAGTGGTGGCTGAACCCCCTAAAATGGTATGCAGCTCATCATAGAAGCGGCATGTTTGGGGCTCTGACCTGGAGCGGCCGTTCGCCTCTCTGGTTTTCTGGTAGGCTTGCCTCAGCTCCTTAAGTTTCACGCGGCACTGCTTCGGGTCCCTGTTATGGCCTCTGTCCTTCATGCCCTGGGAGATTTTCTCCAATGTTTTGGCATTTTGAAAACTGGAATGTAGTTCTGATAGCACGGATTCCTCTCCCCATACAGCGATCAGATCCCGTACCTCCCATTCGGTCCATGCTGGAGCTCTTTTGCGATTCTGGGACTCCATCGTGGTCACCTCTGCTGACGAGCTCTGCATGGTCACCTGCAGCTTGCCACACTGGACAAACGGGAAATTGAAATTCAAAAGTTCGCAGGCCTTTTCCTGTCTACTTGGTCAGTGCATCTGAATTGAGAGTGCCGTCCAGAGCGGTCACAATGGAGCACTCTGGGATAGCTCCCGGAGGCCAACACCATCTAATTGCATCCACAGTACCCCAAATACGACCCAGCAAAACCGATTTCAGCGCTAATCCCCTTGTTGGGGGTGGAGTAAGGAAATCGATTTTAAGAGCCCTTTAAGTAAAAAAAAAAGGGCTTCGTCATTTGGACGGGTGCAGGGTTACATCGATTTAATGCTGCTAAATTCAATCTCAACGCCTAGGGTAGACCAGGGCTTAGTGTGTGTACTTATAGTTTAGTAGTTTCCCTAGGAGACTAGTATGAATAAATTCCCTATCATAAGTAGGTACAACAGTTGTTTGAGCTGTATAAGTAAGGGACAAATGCCCCAGTTGCACCTCTTCTCCTCACCAAGACTAAAAACGAGAGAAACACAATAGTGAATTCCCTCAAACACGTTTTCTTGGGCCAACATAAGTGGTCAATCAGGGAAAACATTCTCTTCCAGATTTTCCACCACTGGGGATATCCAATAATAGATTTGTTTGTGACCAATCTGAACAACATGGCAAGAGATTTTGCTCCAGGCCAGGCTATAGGCTGGGTTCCATCACAGATGTTTTTCTTCTTTCATGGTCCAGTCATCAGTTATATGCATTTCCTCCAGTTTCTCTCATTCCAAGGGTAGTCAGGAAGCTGAAATGAGACAAAGCATCGTTAGTCCTTATTTCACCAGCCTCACCAAGACAGTATTGGTTCACGAACCTGCATCAGCTCTTTGTCCGGTTGTCAATAACTTCACCACTAGTCAAGGATCATCTGTCTCAGAGCCAGGGCAAGTCTCTGAATCCCAACCTCAAATCTCTTCACTTTAAGGAATGGATGATTTCTGGGTGAATACTTGTACTCCTGAGAGGTTCAGAACATCTTGGTCAGCAACAGAACTGTGTCCACTAGAGCCATGTACACCATGAAGTGGAAAAGATTTTCATTTGGGTGCAATCTCAGCATTTTATTACATGGAGATTACACTTGCCCTGAACTATATTTTACACCTGAAATCATCAGGCCTTTCATTCACTAAATGTGAGTTCATCTGGCTTCTATTTCTGCACTACATCCCCCCAGTGGATGGATTTTCCATCTTTTTTTCTCTTTTTTTTTTTTTTGAAAGGTCTGATTAACATTTACCCTTCTGTATCTCTAGAAGGAGAACTTCAGGCTCTCTTAGCTGACCCTACTTTCACAGGCATCCCTAAGGACAAGGTTTCCCTTAGGGCTCACCCTATATTTATACCTAGGAAGTGTCAGCGTTCCATCTAAGCCAACAATTAATCTTCCGGTGTTTTTCCTAAAAACTGCATTCATTTAAAATTGAGGGAACACTTCATGCTTTGGATATTCGTAGATCCCTCGTCCTCCAGGACTCTTCTCCCTTCCCTGCCCCAGGCTTTTTGTAGCCTGTGCTGAGAGAATTAAGGGTCAACCTGTGTTATCTCAGCCAGTTGCACTTTGAATTTCTGACTGCATTAAGCTCAGCTACAACCTTGCAAAAGTCTCTCCGCTGTGAATAATGGCTCAGTCCGCTGCATCAGCTTTTCTCAGCAATGTTCTAATAGCTGATATCTGCAAGGTAGCGACGTCCATGTGTACTTTTTCGACTCATGCCATCACTCAAATCTCTGTTTGCCAGAAGCTGGGAATGGGTGACAGGAGATGATGACCTGTTCTGTTCATTCCCTCTGAAGCACCTGGCATTGGCCACTGGCAGAAGACAGGATACTGGGCTAGATGGACCTTTGGTCTGACTCTGTATGGCCGTTCTTAGACAATACCAAGATTGGCAAATGCGTGTTAAGAGTATTTGTTCAGGTGATCCAAAGTCCCTCCACCGGTATGGAATGGGGATATTGCAGTGCATGGCAGGGGGCTGTGAAGCCTTAAATCCCTGAACAGAAGGGGGTTGGGACGAGTCCCTGCCCAGAGACAAGTGACTGCTGCAGACCTGAGAGCTGACCAAGCACTCCTGTAGAGGCCCATGAAGGAGGAATATGGGTGCAGTTACCCTGAAACTGTGATAGGAGGTGATCAGTATATACAGTGTAATGTCCAAAATGACTGGTCTGTAGTTTTCTGAAGGTCCACACCATTGCCAGGCGTTCTTTTTCAATTGTCTCATAGTTTTTCTCTCGGAGAGCAGTAGTGACATCCCTTAGCATTCTTTCTGCCATCTCCTGGGGGTGCTGCACCTCATCCATTCCCCTGGTTCAGCAGTCTCCAAGACCTTTAGATAATGAAACTTCAGTAGTTCTGGGTCCCATCAGCAGGGATGTTGTCCACCAGTGTCCCCCTGCCCTTGTCCATCGTAACTGGGGATTGTAAAAGTTCTGTAAAGTTATCAGGTCTTAACTTGTATAATAAGCTGCTAAAATGAGGCCCTGACCAGGTAGAGGAGGCTCTGAACACCAGGTGTTTCTGAGAACTCTGGAACTTGTTAGTCAAATTACTCTGATTTTATTCACATGCCTCTGCCTATGGGTTTGAAGCAACTTGTCCTGCAGCTGAGGATCTTGCTGCACTGCTTGTTTACAGCCCTGGAGGCTAGTCCTCTGCTTGGTGCACAGGTACATCATGGGCATCCGATGAAGTGAGCTGTAGCTCATGAAAGTTTATGCTCAAATAAATTTGTTAGTCTCTAAGGTGCCACAAGTACTCCTTTTCTTTTTGCGAATACAGACTAACACGGCTGCTACTCTGAAACCTGTCATCATGGGCAGAGGCACTGCAAGCTTCCTCCACATACCATTCTGCCAGTGTGTTTCAGCCATGCCCTGGGGGTGGAGAGAGGAAAGCTATGTGGAGTGCAAATGAGCAGAGACCCAAGTGCGGATCCTTAAATCCAAATCATGGCAAGAACATCCATGCTGCAGCTTCCCATCAAACCTGAGCCCCTGTGCTCAGCCATTCTCCCAGACACCCAAAGATACTACACCATTGTGTTGGCCTTTGTGCCCTGTTTCAGCCAGCCTGCCCACTGCTGTACAGACCTGTGCTTAACCAAGATCTGCTTGCTAGGGACTGTTCCGAGGGAATGGATTTATTCCAAGGGATTCTCGCTGCAAAGAGTGCCATTCAGCGGTGCTGGCACTGCTGAGAGATGGATGCAGCCTTTCCTGCTTCAATTCTAGAGGGTTTCTTGATTCTCTGATACCATCTGGGCAAGATTCTTACTCCTAGGTCTTCACTCATTAGCGTGAGGCCTAGTGCAACTCTGTGAGTTCTTACATCTTCCTTGTCTTGGAGTGCCATAGTGCTAAAAGCTGGTGCAAACCATGCCCTCAGCTGGCTCTTGTGTATCACTCCCATAAGGGTCAGCACTGCCCCTTTGACCATAGTTGGTAAAAGAACTGTACCGGATACTGAGCTTCTTCACTGGGTGGATGAAGCCCGAATCAGCAAAAAGTGAGTCAGCCAGGCATTGCTCCTGGACTTGGCCCCCTCTGGCAGAACTAGTATAGCTGCTTCTCCACTGTAGCAGCCAGCAGCTCACCAGCGAAAGAAAAAGTTGGCTACTTCCTAACATGCTCCAGGCAGCACTTTGAGGCCTCGGCATGCGTGGGATCCCTGATTCCAGACAGCAGTATGTGCTTGGCCAGCTGCTTTTTGTGCTGAGTCTGCTAATGCACAGGGAGTCAGCGTAACGTTGAGCACACCTGAGCCATGTGCATGCATTTTCCTTCAGTGCTCATCCTCATGTCCTTCACTTCCATCCCTTATTCACAATGCCCCCACCATCGCGGGATTCGCTCCCTTTCACAGATGGCGATACTGAGGCACAGAGTCCAAAATCATGCGTCAGAGCACAGGCCCCTTTGCCCAAACTGCTACCGGTAGGAAATACTGTCCCTGGGTCTAGGTCTGATTGTTTCTAGCCATCTCCAAAAGATTCTTCACTCTAACAAGCTGCGCTGCTTTCGCAGTCTAGGAGACTGTAGGTTGGAATTCCAGAGGTGTGATGGGAACTTAGCACATGCCATAGACCCAGCAGCTGTAAGGGTGAGTCACCAAGGGCGGGGTCACCCCCAGGCTGCAGTGGTAGAGGCTGCTCCTCCTGTTGCAATTTCCTTCTTGGCCTTCTGTCAAAAGGTTTCAAAGCTCAACGCCCAGATTCCTGCCCTGCAATGGGCCTGGGATGACTGGGGGAAGGTGGTGTATGAAGAAAGGGGGGAGGTATGAAATCAGGCAACTTAATTATGTGATTCTGTCTCAGCTGAGCTTTTACACAGCTGTTTTACCACTTGCTGTGGGAGTTTCCCTTAGGCGGAGACTGCAGCTAGCCACTTTCCCTCCCCACAGGAAAACCAAGAGCCGAACATCTTTACCCATTCATGACTCCATAATGTGGAGTGGGAAGCACATGACTGGGGGGCAGTGAAAATCCTCCTTCAGTGATTTCCATGCTGTAAGTTTCATCATTGATCTGAACAGTGCAGCAGTGACTCCTGCCCCAGCTAGCATAGGACTGTTCCCTGCAACGCAGGCTCTGGTGTGTGTTTAATAGAGATAGCCACAGGATTGCACAGGTGCCCCTTTTTTAATTTGTGTAAAGGCCCTGCCTCCCACTCACAAAAAGGTGGTGGATTTGTCTTTTTTAGAAGTCTCAGTGACGGTTGAGACTGGTTTCATCAGAGGGCTGTGAGTTAGAGGGGTGCGGCATGTGCTCCAACCACCACCACTTCTGCTTGGCAGGTCTGGTGAATCTTTAACAAAGGCTTCCTTTCTCCCAAATGTGTATTAGTCATTGGAGTTAAATGGGGGGGGGAGCACAAAACTAAGAAGCCTGTTGCCTCTGAATAGAGGGAGCTTTCATGCTCTGGACTGGAGAGAGAAATGATGATAGGGGCACGCTGCACAGTCTTCAGGCTCGACAGGACCCAGACTTGTCATGGAAAAAATATGATCAAAGCCACTTTTCCCGGAATCCCCCATAGAAACGTATGTAGATGAAATACATCTGGATTGTCTCCTTTCTCCCCACCCCCAAAAACCACCTGAGAAAAGAGCACAAACTCTAGGAGTGTTAACTCATCTCATTAACTGATGGTGTTGTTGATGTTTCTTCTGCCTGGGCCAGAGTCACGTTCCAGACTGTTGCTCTGCAGGCTGATTGTTCTCCACCAGGACTGTCCACTCCAGAGACTGCTAAAGCTCTGCCTGCTGAAGCAGTGCAGGAGGGGAAGTGCTGGTTTTTGGAAAGACAAGGGACTCTACTCCCCAAGATCTTTAAGTGCCCCTATAAGTAGGGATTTCCCCTGAAAGCTTCTGATGCTGGTAGAGAGAGGTCTGTTGTCCTGTCCATCAGCCGCCCTCCAAACTGAACTTGGCACTGGCTGGGGGGTCAGCGCTGAAGCCAGGTGCCACGGTCACCATGTGCAGTCAGGGCAGTTGTGAGAGTTACTTTAAGAGTGACTCCCAGTACCAGTCCTCTCAGGATGGGGGAGATGAGAAGAGCCATAGACCCTCTGATTTCCAAACTACAAGCCCAGAGGCCTGATCTTGGAAAGATCTAGTCGGGCCAAGTGGAACTAAGCCCTCTCTGTTACTAAGAAAGACTCCTCACTTCAACCCCTTTAGTATGCCTGAGAAACATTGCTATATCAGAGAGCTACAGGTTAGCCACCCAAAGATCAGCCCAGACCATAACCAAGTGTTATGCCCTGGATTGGGTGACTAGATCTGATGTGTGTATATCAGAGAATGTGTGTATATCAATCTCCCCTCGGTTTTTTCCACCAAATGCATCCGATGGAGTGAGCTGTAGCTCACGAAAGCTTATGCTATAATAAATTTGTTAGTCTCTAAGGTGCCACAAGTACTCCTTTTCTTTTTACAACCCCAATAGACACTGCTGGTCGAAAGAGTCTGACCTCGCATGCCACAAGTGGAAGCCATGGGCACTCAACTTTTGAGGAAGCATGGTTACTGTAAGGTAAGTCTTGAAGGGACCGTGACCAATCATCATCTGTTTAAAAGAAACAACCAGGTTTCCTTTGGGTTACTAAAAACAGCTCAGAGAGCGGGACCTGTGCACACAGATTGTCTCCACTGATGCAGTTATACCTTCTATCTGTCTCTGGTACCCTTACGGCCCCCATCACTGTAGTGTCCGAGCCCTTCACCATCTGTAATGTATTTAGCCTCCCATCCCCCTTTGAGCTAGGGTTTCAAAGGTACTTGGCAGGGGCCCCAATTGAGGGGCTTGGTGGGGAACAAATGTGCCCCCCCCCTCAGGTTTTTGCACTTGCTCTAAGTTCCACAGGCTGTGAAGCCAGAGGGGGTGAGGCATGGCCCCCAACCACTTCTAAGTAGTGGTCCTGTGCTAAATCAGTACAGCTGCTGCCAGAGTGATCTGGAGTGTTGCTCTGGCTGCATGGTTGCAACACCACCGGTATTTGACCCAGCTGTCCTGCTATACAGAACGAGGGGCTGTCAGGCCACATTTCAGTGGCGTTGCCACCTGGTGTGGGATCACAATGCCACTCAAAGTTGGCCCGGCCTTCCCTCTCTCTGGACAGAGCAGGGTGGATGAACAGGGAATGGAATAGGGCCCATGCCTGGAGGGGCAGAGACTGGAATTCCCCCCCTACCCGCAGGAGAATTGGCACCACTGTTATTGTGGTGCCTGACTCTCAATCAGGACCCTTGGAGGACCTGGAGACAAGGTCACCCAGGCAGTCTCTGGCAGACCGGGACTAGTTGGACTCTGGTCTCTGAAGACCTGGATTACTGCCCTAACCACTGGCTACCTTTGGTCTCCTGCCCAGCTGGGACCATGGAAATAGTTTAGTCGGTTTCATATGTGCTTGGAGTTAACTTTTAGTCAATTTCACTCTCAGGTGCTTAATATTGCCAACACAGCTGGAGGCTGATGTGTTAAAGATATGGACATTAATTTCTCTTGGTCCTGGTTCTGCAAAAGACCACTTTTGATGGTCTGCGTATGAAGAGCAGAGGGGGACTGATTTCACACACTGCGGGGAGAGAGTGGCTTCCTGAAGTGAAAATCTGGCTCATTAAATATAAACATGAACCAACAAGCTGGCATCCTCATTATCTAAGGAGACCGAGGGAGGTTGTTCAGGCATGACAGGACTTGAAGATTCCTACCCTTTCCTGCAATCTGTGCTGGAATCCAAGATAGGGGTGTCATGGAAAGTCACTGCTTTGGTTTACATCATCCCTTTGCTAATCTGCCACCCCCAAGTCTGCAGATCCAGAGGCAACTCAGCCGGATTCTTTCCTGTATCTGTAGCAGAGGCAAGGCTTCCATTCCAGCTGGGCATGGTCTGGGCTAGCCCTTGGCCATGGATCTCCAAGGCCAGCTGTCAGAATCTTGGCTGCTACTCAGCATGGCTGGGGTGTGTGTGTGGGGGTCTCACAACAGGTCAGAGAACCGGCATACATTTCTAGGTAAAGAGCTCCAGTTATGCAGAAGGAAGCTTCAGGCACTGAGCAGAGACCTCTGCTCACTCTTTGTTTCCGTCCCTCCCCTCCGAACGTTTCCAGTTTAGCCTTGGGGTGCCAGAATCCAAAGTTCAGCTTCCTTTACCTGGCCTGTACCGGTTACAGGGGACTGGCAGAAGAATGGAAAATGACATCTTTCCAGCTTTGTGGGAGGGATAGCTCAGTGGTTTGAGCATTGGTCTGCTGAACCCAGGGTTATGAGTTCAGTCCTTGAGGGGGCCATTTAGGGAGGGGCTTTGAGCAGGGTGTTGGACTAGATGACCTCCTGAGGTCCCTTCCAACCCTGATATTCTATGATTCCCAGAGTGGCTGGCAAAGCACTGTGAAAGCTGGCAGGGCTATCCCTGAAACAGACTGCTGAGGGAGTTGGAAGCCCTTCTGCCTCCACAGCTGCAATGACAAGACTCAAAGGATCCCCAAAGAAGAGACAAGAGAACCAGGGTTCCAATGAGACAAGTGGATTTCATCAAAGGGCAGATGCTGGAGGCTGCAATTTTAGCCCTGCGCAGAGGTCAGTGCAGTCACAGTACCACTTCAGCCCTCGTGTGGCATATAAAATGTAAGAAACAATGATACTGCAAAGCTTGAACACAGAAAGGCCAGGAAGCTCCAAAGTTAAGGCTCCCTTGCCACAGACAGGGCAGCAGATCGGGGTGAGCTGGAGTCAGACTAATGTGCACAGCGATCAATGCTGGATCTACACAGAGTTAATATCAAGCAGAGTGGAAATCATGAGTCTGAGTGCATTGCAGATCTCACATTTTTGGGGGCCGTGCCTTCTGTTTTGTGCACTTTCAGAGCATTCAGTTTGGAACTAGTTGATGTTTCTGTCTTTTGCCTGCAGAGATGTGGGCATCATGCAGCATCTGCTCAGCACCCAGCTCTCGGCCATGTGGGGCTGCGGCCAACGTGCAGCATGTGAGCACCGCTGCAGTTTGCTCTGCAGAAGTTGTAAGCTTGGGTGCTTGGGAAATGATAAACTTGGCAGGAGCAAAGCTTGTTCCTGGAGGGCCATGATTCTGCAGGAGCACAAACATTTCAGCAGGAAAGGCCGGACCAACTGGGCTGTGATGCTCCATTTGCAGCATTCAGACAGCAGCAGATTAGCTGCATCTCCCCTATTGAGGAGACCCCAGCGCAGCAAAGTTCCCAGCAGGCACTACTTGGCTCCTACACATCTACTCCCCAGCAGTCCTTGGCATAGGGGTGTTAGGTCATGTCAGGGGTGTGGCCAGAGTACACTGCTCCAGCAATCCCCAGCTGGCACAGGGGGTCATCACCAGCTGGAGGCCATCACCAGCTGCCAACGTTTAGAGCAGCTCTGGGAAGTGAAGCAAAGCTAGTCACAGAATCAGCGGGTATGGCCAGCTCTCTACTAGACCACGTGTTACCTAGGTCTTGAGCTGGCCCTCCGCAAGAGAAAGGAGGCCAGCCTGTTTGAACAGCAGTGGAGATATCGCTCACCACACCAGCTCTTGGTTTCCTCTCTGCCCCCATGGCTTTCCCCAGAGCTCCCGTCACTTACTACCCCTCCCTGTCCTAGTGCCCCTTTCTGTCCGTGGCCTCCAAGTGCCTCTCCTCTCATCCCACACTTCTAAAGAACTGACCTACCACCTTCATTAACAGGGTGATCTCCAAGTCAACATGGTTTCTGTAAAGGGACATCCTGTCTTACTAATCTGTTAGAGTTCTTTGAAGGGATCAACAAACATGGGGACAAGGGGAATCCAGTGAACTTAGATTTCCAGAACGCCTTTGACAAGGTCCCTCACCAAAGGCTCTTACGTAAATTAAGTTGTCATGGGATAAGAGGGAAGATCCTTTCATGGATTGAGAACTGGTAAAAGACAGGGAACAAAGGGTAGGAATAAATGGTAAATTTTCAGAATGGAGAGGGGTACCTAGTGGTGTTCCCAAAGGGTCAGTCCTAGGATCAATCCTATTCAACTTATTCATAAATGATCTGGAGAAAGGGGTAAACAGTGAGGTGGCAAAGTTTACAGATGATACTAAACTGCTCAAAATAGTTAAGACCAAAGCAGACTGTGAAGAACTTCAAAAAGATCTCACAAAACTAAGTGATTGGGCAACAAAATGGCAAATGCAATTTAATGTGGATAAATGTAAAGTAATGCACATTGGAAAAAATAACCCCAATTTATATATACAGTATGATGGGGGCTAATTTAGCTACAACTAATCAGGAAAGAGATCTTGGAGTCATCGTGGATAGCTCTCTGAAGATGTCCACGCAGTGTGCAGCGGCAGTCAAAAAAGCAAACAGGATGTTAGGAATCATTAAAAAGGAGATGGAGAATAAGGCGAAGAATATCTTATTGCCCTTATATAAATCCATGGTATGTCCACATTTTGAATACTGCGTATAGATGTGGTCCTCTTATCTCAAAAAAGATATACTGGCATTAGAAAAGGTTCAGAGAAGGGCAACTAAAATGATAATGGGTTTGTAACGGGTTGCATATGAGGAGAGATTAAAGAGGCTCGGACTTTTCAGCTTGGAAAAGAGGAGACTAAGGGGGATATGATACAGGTATATAAAATCATGAGTGGTGTGGAGAAAGTGAATAAGGTAAGGAAAAGTTATTTACTTGTTCCCATAATATAAGAACTAGGGGCCACCAAATGGAATTAATAGGCAGCAGGTTTAAAACAAATAAAAGGAAGTTCTTCTTCACGCAGTGCAGTCAACCTGTGGAACTCCTTGCCTTAGGAGGTTGTGAAGGCTAGGACTATAACAGGGTTTAAAAGAGAACTGGATAAATTCATGGAGGTTGTTCATTAATGGCTATTAGCCAGGATGGGTAAGGAATGGTGTCCCTAGCCTCTCTTTGTCAGAGGGTGGAGATGGATGGCAGGAGAGAGATCATTAGATCGTTACCTGTTAGGTTCCCTCCCTCTGGGGCACCTGGCATTGGCCACTATCGACAGACAGGATACTCGGCTAGATGGACCTTTGGTCTGACCCAGTGTACAAAAGCTTATGCTCAAATAAATTTGTTAGTCTCTAAGGTGCCACAAGTACTCCTTTTCTTTTTGTGAATACAGACTAACACGGCTGCTATCCTGAAACCTTTCCTTTTGTTTGTGGTTGTTCCCTCTGGGCTGCAGGGACGGAGCAGCAATGCTGTAAGCAGAAATGCTGTATAAGGTTTGAACCAGGTATGAAAAAGTATTTTCCATACCTAGAAGGAATAACTTGGATTGGGAATGTGTAGTTAGACACTATCAGGTTTATTTCTTATTTTGGCTTGTGGGTCTCCTCTGTGCTAACTCCTGATGCTTTTGTTTGCTTGTAACATTTAAGCTGAATCCACAAGAAAGCTAGTTTGGGTGCTTAATTTTTGGAATTGCTCTTTTAAAATCTAGCAAATGCCTTAATTCCAGATGTATTTTTTTTCTTTTTGTTTTAATAAAATTTACCTTTTTTAAGAACAGGATTGGATTTTTGGTGTCCTAAGAGGTTTGTGCATGTTGCTTGATTAGCTGATAGCCACAGCTAATCTCCTTTGTTTTCTTTCTCAGCTCTTCCCCGGAGGGGGGTGAAAGGGCTTGAGGGTACCCCACAGGGAGGAATTCCCAAGTGCTCCTTCCTGCGTTCAAAGGCTTTTTTTTTGCATTTGGGTGGTGGCAGCATTTACCAAGCCAAGGTCAGAGAGGAGGTGTAACCTTGGGAGTTTAATACAAGCCTGGAGTGGCAAGTATTAATTTTTTAAAATCTTTGCGAGCCCCCACTTCCTGCACTCGGAGTGACAGAGTGGTGATTCAGCCTTGACAACAGCATATCCTTGAGTGAGTTGTTCCACCCATCAATTGTCCTCACTGAACACTGAGAGTAGGGCTTGAACTCCTAGTTCTCCAGTACCCATCTATCTCATTCTCCCTGACCCCTTATTGACCATGATACCCCAGGGCTTGGAGATGCCTGTTCATCGGATGGCTCTGCCAAAACCATTGGCAGTGAAAGCAGTCTTTAAAAATGGACCTCAATAAGTTTCAGAGTTAACACCCTACTGGGCTCAATGAGGAAGGTTCACACCTCTCAGAGCTGTTGGTGCAGGCTGGGAGCAGACTCAAGCAGGTGACTCCAGGCAGATCTAGTTAATGAAAGCTCAGAGTCTATTGCACAGTTCTTTAACAGGGAGGTGGATTATTACTGTTTATATTGTGGTACTGCCTGGATCAGGGCCCCATTTTGCCAGACGCTGTACAAACACAGAGCAAAGACACGGTCCCTGCCCCCAAAAGCTCATAAACTAAGGATTCTGCAGCAAATCCACAGCAGTGGGCCCTACCTCTTGGAGTTTTAATCTCTGCTCCTTGCATCTGACCACTGGCTTGCTGTCCCTTCTCTTCTGCTGGCACAACCGCACCATATTGCTCTCCATCTTGTGGGCAGTGGTGCATTTAGCGGGGTCAGTTGGGGCTGGGTTTAGCTCCTTGGCAAGGATCCTGGCACCCTGCGGCTGTAAGGCTAATGTGAAAGCCTAACAACTTTGGTGGGGTCTCAGGAGCAGAAGCCTCTCGTCTGCCCCCTGGGGGCTATTCCCCCTCCCCTCCCACTGCAGACTCTAGCTCTGCACTTTCGCCCAAGTGCTGAATTGAAGGTTTTTCCCATGCACCAGATTATCCGGGGATTGCTGGTGCCTCCATTCCAGCCTTGTGCTCCCCTCCTCCTTGGCCACTGCTCAGGTGCTGCAGGGCTAGGCGGGTGCTGATGCTGCTGGGGGATAATGCAGGAGGAGAGTGGGGGAATTAATGGGGCTATGATGTTTCCTCTGGGCTCTGCAAACTAGGACAAAGCGCATTTACAGTGAAACACAGCGTGCCCTAGCACGGGGCCCGCAAGGGCAGGGGGCCTCAGGGTCCCTCCGCTGTGGGGGCAGAATCTTGGTCCTGCTGTCTCCTCGGACTCCTGCTGCAGACTCCGCACCCACCTGCAGCCAAGCCCTCCTCTCCCCCACCTTCTCCCCCGAGCATCCTGCGTTCCTGCCCTTCCTTCCCTCCCAGCGCTTCCCCCGCCGCTGAACAGCTGTTTGTCGTTGCTCAGGTCGCTCCAGGAAGGAGGGGGAAGAGGCGGAGACAGAGAAGAGGCAGGGGCGGGATAAGGGGGTGGAATTGGGGCAGGGCGGAGCAAAGGTGGGGCCCCACACTGCCCCTACACATACCTCCCCAGCCCCCTGCCATGAGTTGTTCACCCCCAGCCCCCTGCCCTGACTCCTGCACTCCTCACACACTCCCAGCCCCTACCTTCTCTCACTCCTTCATCCCCCATATCCCCCCCACCCACCCTGAGCACCAAAGGGAGCTCCGGCACCCCCCCCCCCCACATTTCCACCTGCACTCCTCGCACCAAATGGGAGCTGCCCCAGGTAAGCGCTCCACACCCCAACCTCCTGCCTCAATCCTGAGCCCCCCCTGCATCCTAACTCCTGGCCAGACCCTGCACCCCAACCCCCAGCCTCCTGCATCCTAACTTCCTCTCAGACCCTGCACCCCCGGCCCTGAGCCCCCTCCCACATTATAAATCCTGGCCAGACGCCACACCCCAATGCTATTTTACATTTTTTTTTAATAAAGCGCTCTGATCCAAAGCGCTTCACACTAGTTAGCTAACTACACAAACACTATTTGGAAAGATCATTAAGTGGTTCACTGAGACCCCCAGCGATTTTCAAGTGGTCTGTGGAAAAATAAGCTAGACTACAAAACCAGTCAAGGTCTCTCACTTTATTTTCATTTACTTGCTATTACTTATAGGAGGAGGAGGAAGGAAAAAAGGATGAAAAACAGGGACCGGGGGGAAATAAGAGAGAATGTTCTTTTTCTTGGCTAACTCTAAATCCGCCGCTGGACCCTGTGATTGCTGTGCACCGGAACCTCTCGGTCTGGCCTTCCCCATAGTTCCCAGCGCTAGTGTCCTCAAGGGGAAGAGGGAAGGTGTAGGACTGGGAAGCAAAGACCAGGAGCCCTGAGAGGGCTCCACAGCAACGCGGGACACACAGAGATTTGCATGCACTGCTCTGTGCTGCCCCTTCTCCCCGAAGTGGCTGCCAGATCCCTGTGGCCCCTACGCACATGGGTGGCCAGGGAGGCTCCGCGCTGCCCTTGCAGCTCCCATTGGTCACGGTTCCTCAGGGTGGGGGCAGCGTACAGAGCTTCCCTGGCCCCCATGCACGTAGGGGCTGCAGGGACCTGCAGCTGCTTCCAGGAGCCGCGCAGAGCTAGGTCAGGCACGGAGCCTTCCTTAGCCTCGGGCCCCCACTGTGCCGTGGACTTTTAACAGCCCAGTCAGCAATGCCCGGAGCCGCCAGGGTCCCTTAACATCTGGTCAAAAACCGGATGCTTGGCAACCCTACGGGCTCTATGCCACCATGCTGCAGTGCAAATACACCTTTTTCAGCCCAGCTTTCTGCCCCAGTGTTCCAGTGCCCTGGTATCTTGCATGCTGTCCCATGCACTGCATGAAGCTGCGTTCCCCTGGTGATTGGCATGCTTTCCCATACCCAGTGGTGCGCTGTCTTGATGCCCAGTGCTGCAGTACCCCAGCAACTGTGTGCTGCTGCATGCACTGCCCGGTGCTGCAGTGCTCAGGTGCCTGGCATGCCGCCCCATGCACTGCCCGGTGCTGCAGTGTTCTAGCACAAGGCATAGCCCACAGACATGTTTTCCAAGCAGAGGTGCAATGCAGACACCCAGCTGCACTCGAAGGAATGACATCACTGCTGAGCCTGAGAACAGCCCTCCCAGCGGGATGGCGCAACCTTGCTGAAAAATCGCTGCCTGCTCACTCACTCACTTGGGGTTTCTCTGGCTGCGGAGGAGGCTGGCGGGGGAGCTAAGAGTCTGCGTTGCCTCCTGCCTGGTGGGGACTTTCGGATCTTTCAGTCAGTGCACGGATGCATCTCTCTGTATCTCCATCTCTGCAGTGGGGCACCACGCCTGGACCTGCTCCCATGCCAATCCCAGCCATAGGTGCTGGAACTAGGGGGGCTGCCGCACCTCCTGGCTTGAAATGGTTTCTGTCTTATCCAGGGTTTACAGTTTGGTTTAATGGCTCTCAGCACCCCTGCTCCCAGGTCACAGCAGTGAAAAGCCCCTTGTGGGAAGTGGTGGTGCAGGGCCAGGGTGTGGCAGGAGATGCAGCCGCAGCAGTGGAAAAGTACCACTCCCCCCCCCCGTTGGCATTCTGCGACACAGGCAGCGCGGATGTTTCTTTTTGCTGCAGTGGCTCCCTCAAGTGGCCAAATGGGGTTAGGGTCCTAAATGGGAGAGCCAGAAGGGCCTATCTAGTCTGATTTGACCAGAATACCTAGCCCCGGGGGTTTCTGCATCCAGCCTAGAATCCCGGCTGAGCTAGAGGAGACCTGTGACAAAGACATCCAGCCTGCTTGTTTCCAACCTCTCCTTCTGCCTGCACGGAGGCTGCTCCGGTCATCTGAGACTCACAATCCATCGGAGTTATTCCAGCTGGGATGGAGCCACAGCATTTGGTTCAACATCTGGCCCTGATCACTGCCATGATATTAAACATGCGTGTCTTGAGACACCCCGGGAGGCAGGGCAGTGCTATTATCTGAGGCACAGAGAGGCTCAGGCATTGCAGGTCTTAAAGGCCATTTGCAGTGGCAATCGGTGCTCCTGAGGCTCAAGGTCTAAGTAATGTAGCCACGGTCACACACACAGGATGTGGCAGAGAATCAAATCCAGGCATGCCAAGTCCTAGCTGGTGCCCTAACCACTGGGCCACCCCTTGTCTTTCAGGCCTGAAATGACTGATTCTTCTTTGAACTATTGCAATGAATGGAGGGCAGAGCGTTCCCCAGAGGCAGGAGAAGCTGGCTGCTGCGTGGTGAGCCCCAAGCCTTGCAAAATCCTGAGTCAGGTCCCCAAAATCAGGGGATCAGGTTAAAAATAAGGAGATTAAAAAAACCCATTAAATTCTGGATTTATTTTCTATGCTGGTTTCTGAGTCTGCAGTTGCATTCTCAGTCCTTTCCCTGCCACCAGAAGGAAACATACTTTATTTAAATGACTGTGCAATCACAGGACTCCTGGAGCTTGGGGCTTTACAAGAAAGTCACCGAATACCCTGAAGCTATGAGAACCGGCGCTACTGGGATGGCAGAATCCAGAACCAGGGCAGTCAAGATGCCACGTGGCAACTTTGTGCTGCTCTAGCCAGCACTGGAAACACCATTAGCTGAGAGTTGCCCATTTCCATTACCAGCCAGAGGAACGGCACACAAATGACCGTTTCTATTGAACCCTATATGTCCCACCAGACAGCAGATGGATGGGCTAACGCCTCCCCAGAGAATCGCAGGAAGCGTGCCTACCTCGTTGGTTGGTTAACCGATAAATGTGAGAGGGATCAGAGAAGAGCCATGAGAATGATTAAAAGGAGTACTTGTGGCACCTTAGAGAATAACAAATTTATTTGAGCATAAGCTTTCATGAATGATTAAAGTACTGAAAAACCTGCCTGACAGTGAGAGACTCGCAGAGCTTCATCTATTTATCTTAACAAAGATAAGCTTGTGGGGGTGACTCAATCCCTGTCTGTAAGTACCTACAGGGGGAACAGCAATTTGACAGTGGGTTCTTCAGCCTCGCAGACAGCGGTCTAACGAGATCCAATGGCTGGAAGGAGAAGCGAGACAAATTCAAACTGGAAATTGGGAGCACATTTTTAACAGGGAGTGTAATTAAGCATCGGCCTTACCAAGGGTCATTGTAGATTCTCCATCAATGGCAATTCGAAAATGAAGACCGGATGTTTTTCTAAACAGGACTGAATCCAAGGAAGTCCCCTGGCCTGTGCTATACAACAGATCAGACAAGATGATCACAATGGTCCCTTCCAGTCTTTGAATCTATGCACCAGGATCACTTACTTCAGGAGAGATGAGAGACAGTACTGGGAAGGGGCCATGCAACTAAGGGCTTGGCTATAGTTGCAAGTTAGAGCGCATTAAATCAGCCCCGGGTGCCCTAACTCCTGAGGTACAGCTCCTGGACTCTGCAGCTGGAGCACTCCCGGTAATCCACCTCCATGAGAAGCATAAAGCTTGCTGCACCCTGGCTGAAATGCCTGGGTGTCAATGTGGATGACGTGTTGCATTACAGCGTGTTGTAGTAGCCAGGCAAGGTACTAACAAACGTCAACAGGACTTTATTTTTTAAAGTGGAAACCTCTTTTCCAAGCTGCTGCTGCACCCTCAGTAGCTCTCCCTCAGCCTCTTCAACTCCTCCCTCCTCCTTCCTGTTTCCTGTCCTTTCAGACTCCCAACAGCCAGTGCTCCCAATTCTAATAATTATAAGCAACCCTTATAAATACCTTATAAATACCACATTCCCTCCTCTCTTAAGAAACTCTTCCAATTACAATAAACGTTGTTCTAACCACAGGAACAAATAGGAAACAAGGCACTATAATGTTGACAGAAATATTACACTAAAAACACTTGTGACAAAGGTCCTCCTCTGCCTTGGTGGGTCCTGCGCTTATTGGCAGATTTGCTCACTTCAGAGGTTCACAGCCGCCCTCAGTTTGGCCACTTTCGTGGCTCAAATCTGCTGTTCACTCAGTTAGCCTCATCATTGGCCAGCATGGGAAAAAGGAAGAAGAACAATCCCCGCAGTCTCTGCTGATCCACCTAGTAGATCAAGGAACAGGCCAGAGACCTTCCCCTCTGGTGGAACCCACAGTCCAGGTCACCTCCTCCGGTATCAAGTAGGGAGTTGGGGGGATGGAGGGAACCTGGTCCGCCCTCTACTCTGGGTTCCAGCCTAGGGCCCTGTGGATTGCAGCTGTCTACAGTGGCTCCTGTAACAGCTGCATGACAGCTACAACTCCCTGGGCTACTTCCCATGGGCTCCTCCCAACACCTTTACTCTCACTACAGGACCTTCCTCCTGATGTCTAATAATGCTTGTACTTCTCAGTCCTCCAGCTGTATGCCTTCTCACTCTCAGCTTCTTGCGCCTCTTGCTCCCAGCTCCTCGCACGCACACCACAAACTGAAGTGAGCTCCTTTTTAAACCCAGGTGCCCTGATTAGCCTGCCTCTCTTAATTGATTCTGGCAGCTTCTTGCTTGGCTGCAGGTGTTCTAATCAGCCTGTCTGCCTTAATTGTTTCCAGAAAGTTCCTGATTGTTCTGGAACCTTCCCTGTTACCTTACCCAGGGGAAAGGGACCTACTTAACCTGGGACTAATATATCTGCCTTCTATGAAAAAAAAAATCACTCTCCTGTAGCCATCTGGCCTGACCCTGTCACACACTATAGATACTACATAACATAGTCTCTAGTCCAGACAGGTGGTTGTCTGGGTCTGACAGGCCATCTCTCAAGCCCCGGTTCCAGTGCAATGTGTTGTTGTGTTGATACTACGGTGAAGTCATCCAACGCAGACTGATTGTTGACATAATCTCCTCTTGGTGCGTAGGCAGATGCAAGAAGCATTCCATACCTGCCCATCAGAAAGTTGATAGGTGTAAGGTCCCTTCTTCTCTATGATTTTAAGAGGAGCTGTGAATTTATGGTTCCCTTTGTGTAAAATTCCAGGTTCTCGTATTCTAACAAAGGAACCATACTCAAACTTTGGTTCCTTAGCACCCCACCGCTTGTCTGTGAAAGCCTTATACTTTGCTTGGTTCTGTTCAACTGTTTTTCTCACATCATCCTCGGTTAGGGCCTCAGGTCATGCCTTTAACAATCCAGCAATGTTCAGTTTAGTATTCATCTGTTTCCCATGCAGTAACTCTGCAGGTGATCTTTGCATTGTGGCATGTCGTGTAGCCCGGTATGCTTTAAAGAAATCAGTAGTGAAGGTTATCCACAATCACCCTTCCAGTTTAGCCGTTTGCAAACTCTCTTTCAAACTTCTGTTAAACTGTTCGATTTCCCCATTGGCTTGAGGGTAGTATAGGGATGACCTTCTGTGTAAAATGTTCCTCTCTGCTAGAAAAGTTTCAAACTCCATGGAAGTAAATTGACTTGTCATAAATTGTCATAAATATAAAGAGAAGGGTAAACACCTTTAAAATCCCTCCTGGCCAGAGGAAAAACCCTTTCACCTGTAACGGGTTAAGAAGCTAGGATAATCTCGCTGGCACCTGACCAAAATAACCAATGAGGAGACAAGATACTTTCAAAGCTGGAGCAGGGAGAAACAAAGGTTCTCTTTGTCTGTGTGTTGTTTTTGCCAGGAACAGAAAAGAAATGGAGTTTTAGAACTTAGTAAGTAATCTAGCTAGAGATGCGTTAGATTCCGTTTTGTTTAAATGGCTGATAAAATAAGCTGTGCTGAATGGAATGTATATTCCTGTTTTTGTGTCTTTTTGTAACTTAAGGTTTTGCTTAGAGGGATTCTCTATGTTTTGAATCTGATTACCTTGTAAGGTATTTACCATCCTGATTTTACAGAGATGATTCTTTTTAATTTTTCTTCAATTAAAATTTTTCTTTTAAGAACCTGATTGCTTCTTCATTGTTCTTAAGATCCAAGGGTTTGGGTCTGTGGTTACCTATGCAAATTGGTGAGGATTTGTATCAAGCCTTCCCCAGGAAAGGGGGTGTAGGGTTTGGGAGGATTTTTGGGGGAAAGACCTTTCCAAGTGGGCTCTTTCCCTGTTATAGATTTGTTAGACGCTTGGTGGTGGCAGCAGTAAAGTCCAGGGGCAAAAGGTAAAATAGTTTGTACCTTGGGGAAGTTTTAACCTAAACTGGTAAAAATAAACTTAGGGGGTTTTTCATGCAGGTCTCCACATCTGTACCCTAGAGTTCAGAGTGGGGAAGGAACCTTGACAACTACCATTATCTGAAACCAATTCTTTGGGGTTACCTTCCCTGCTAAAAACTGAAGAGAGGAACTTAATTACTGTAGCAGAAGAGATTTGCGATGTAAACGCTACCTCAGGCCATGTACTGAAATAGTCTATTAAGGTGATGGCATAACAACAGTCAATTGGAGCAGTATCAAAGGGTCCTACAATGTCAATCGCCACTTTTCCCATGCAGATTCAGGAAGAGGAACAGGCTGTAATGGAGGGAAACATGTCACTGCTGTCTTATCATGCATTTAGCAAGTGACACAGGATTTTATGAGTGCTTCAGTTTGAGAGTCCATCCCTGGCCACCAATACAGATCCCGTAATTGTTGTTTGGTTCTGACAATTCCTTGATGAGTATCGTGTGCCAGGTGTATGAGTTTTGACTGTAATTCTTCTGGCACAAGTAGCCGATGTGTACCTCGTAGCACACAGCCATCAAACAAAGAAAGGTCATCTCAAACTCTAAAATAAGGCAGCAAAACTGGGTCAAGGTTTTTAGGGTTACTGGGCCATCTCTTTGTCAGAAATTCCCATAGTTTTTGTTGAATTGGACATGCTGAACAACCAGCTTGAAATTGTTCTCTTGTAACTGCAGTAAGAGTGCTTGTAATAAGTGCAACTACTATATCCTCATCCTCCAGTGGACCATCTGATGAAGGCAAAGGCAGGCGAGAAAGGCAATCAGTGACCACATTTTGGTTTCCAGGCTTATATTCCAGTTCATAATTGAAAGAGAGTAGTCTTGCAGACCATCTAGCAATACGATATCCTGCTCTTCCCAGTCCTTTCATGGTGAGCAACGTCATCAAAGGGCTGTGGTCTGTGCACAACTTGAACATGTAGCCCCACAAGTAAGTTCTCCATTTTTCAGTAGCCCAGACACAAGCAAGTGCTTCTTTTTTGACTGTAGAATATTTTCTCTCAGCATTACTTTGTGTCCTTGAAGCAAATGCAATAGTCCTCTCTGTGTTGTCCTCATGCGGTTGTGTGAGAACAGCCCCAAGTCCATAATCAGAAGCATCAATAGTTACAATTGTGGGCAATGCAGGACTGAATAGTGCAAGTGCTAGCCTATGTACAATCAAGTCTTTCACCGTTTCGAAACTAGCTTGTGCATCCATTGTCCACACTAAGGTTGAACTTCCCCAGAGTAATTCTCATAACAGTTAAATGACAGAAGCATTAATTGGGAATGAATTTTGCATACCAGGAGGTAAGACCCAAGAAGGAACGTAAGGTTTGCAAATCTGTTGGAGGAGGAGCATTTGAAATTGCCAGGATATGAGCTGGATCAGGTTTTAGTCCAGCCTGTGACGTTGTATGCCCCAGAAAGAAGAGTTCAGTTTGTCTAAATTTGCATTTGGACATATTGAGCTTGAGGCCTGCTTTGCTGATGCAGTTTAGTACAGACTGCAGGTTATTGTCATGCTCCTCCGAAGTATTTCCAAACACAATAATATCATCCAAATAGCACTGAACTCCATGTTGATTCTTCAAAATCAATGACATAATTTTTTGGAAGGCACTTGGGGCTGATGCAAGACCATGTGGAACACGTTTAAAATGGAATAGTCCCTTGTGTAATAAATGCTGTGAGGTCTCTGCTGTCTTCATGCAACATAACCTGGTGGTATGCGGTCTGCAAATCAAGAGTAGAAAACATCTTTGCTCCACGGAGTTCTGCAAATACTTCTTCTATGTGAGGAAGAGGATGGCTGTCAATCACAAATAGCTTTATTTGGTTCCTTTAAGTCCACACAAAGGCAAATGCCTCCATCCTTCTTCTGCGTCACTACTATAGGTGAAACCCATTCCGAGGAGTTAATCTCTTCAATAATGTCCTTTTGAACAAGCTTTCTAAATTCCTCTGAAACAGATTCCCAGACTGAAAATTATAAGCGCTGTAACTTCTGTCATACAGGCATCACATTATTCCGCATTTTAACTTTATGCAGAAACCCATAAGCACAGCTGAGTTTCTCCTCAACCTGGTGTTGGGTCCCAGCTGAAACTGGTGTGTGTACCACAACAGTGCTTTGCTGAGGAAGATCAATTCATCCATCAACTATCCTGAGATTTAAATCAGCCAATAAATCTCTGCCAAGGATAGGAGTGCCTTTGTGGACAATGTAGAACTCTGCAGTTACACAGCAATCACCAAAAGTAACTATTGCTGGCAGGCAGCCACGTACTGGAATATGGTTTTTCAAATAGCACATCAAGTGAAGTTTGGGTTCAGTAAGAGACAGAGCTTTAAAGTAATGCAAATAGATGGAATCAGGTAGTATAGACACTGCTGACCCAGTGTCCAACATTAGCTGAATAGAGTGTGATTTGCCTGAGGGTATGGTAGAAACATTTACCGTGCACTTTATTTGTTCTGGAATATGTGCAATAGTGATTTTGTCCACGCTCAGCACAATAACATCTGGTTGATTGAACTGGCTGCTGCAACATACTTTAGCAAAATGTCCAATCTGTTTGCAATGATTGCACTGAGCTACTTTTGCTGGACATCCTGTGTAGCTTGCAAGGTCTTGTGGGGATCCACAGCAAAAGCATGCTTTTACTGTATTTTGAATTTGCTGATTTGGTGGTTTTCCATTAGTTTTCCTCTTGTAATTGTTTATCTTCAGCGATAGTGAACTTTTCTGCAAAGGAGTCACAGCCTGGACTGTGCCTCCTGTATCCATGCTCATTATTTTGGCTTCAGCTGTAGCTGACTCAATCTGAGTAGCAATGGTTATTGCTTTTTCTAGTGTAAGTTGTGGTTCTAGAAGTAGGTGTTCTCTTACATGAAGCATGGTGTTTTCTCAATGAGCTGGTCTCTAATAATCTCATCTACCATACTCCCAAAGTCACAAGTTACAATCAGACTCCTCAGGGAAGCAATATACTGCATTATAGTCTCCCCTGGTTTCTGCTCACACTGGCGAAATCTATAGCGATTAGTTACTACATTTACTTTTGGTACAAAAAAGTTCTTTAATGCAGTGAGTGCAGTCTCATATTTATTGTCTGCAAGGGGAGAAGCGTAAAATATACACTGCCCTTCTGCTCCAAGGCAGTGGATTAGCAGAGCATGCTTTCTTACTTCAGAAATCTCTGTAGCAGTAATTGCAAGCAGATAAGTCTCAAACATATGGATCCAGGCAATAAAAGCAAATGGAGGCTCACCCGGGCTTTGTAGAAAGGGTGCAGCTGGGTTCAGAGGCAGAGATCCCATCCTCATCACTAAAATGTTGTAGTAGCCAGGCAAGGTACTAATAAACTTCAACAGGACTTTATTTTTTAAAGTGGAAACCTCTTTTCCAAGTTGTTGCTTCACCCTCAATAGCTCTCCCTTGGCCTCTTCAACTCCTCCCCCATCCTTCCTGTTTCCTGTCCTTTCAGACTCCCAACAGCCAGTGCTCCCAATTCTAATAATTACAAGCAACATCTAAACACCACACTGCACTGTGATTGGCCTCCAGAAACATCCCATAATCCCCTGAAGTCAAGTGGCCGCTCTGGTCATTGTTTTGAACTGGCTGCAGGCATGCAGATATCCCCGCAGCCGGCTGCTTCTCTGCTCCGGGACAAAGCAACCATCACTGTGGAATGCTGCTGCCGCCAAGGGAGGGGTGTGTGTGTGTGAGGGAGAGAGAAGAGAGAGAGAGGCGGGGGGGATCTGCTGCTGTCTGAACTTACAAGACAGCATGCTAAGACACTGTCTCTCCCCCCACATACACACAACACACTCTCTGTCACACTCCATCCCACCATTTGAAAAGCACACTGCAGCCACTTGCACACTGGGTTAGCTATCACAATGCACTGTTCTCTGTGGCATTGCAAGAGCTGCTAATGTGGCCACACAACTGTGCTTGCAGCTGACAGTGTAAACACAGGGCAGTGTTTTCCCTGATGCGGTCTCCGAAGGCTGGTTTAATTCCCAGCGCTCTACATCTGCAAGTGTAGCCACACCCTAACACATGACATTAAAGCTCCTGTGCGCTGGGGCAGAGAGCCCAAGCCAGGACTAGATTGTTTGGCCTGTGGCCTTTGTCTCCCATTGTTCAGGAGGCATCTGCTTATCTCTGTGTTGTCAGCGGATGTGCCTGGCTAGAATTTCCATTCCAATCCCCTGCTCCCACACGCAGGTAGCTTTCCAAAATGCTCACCCTTTGGGCTGAAATTTTCCAGACTTGGCTTCTGCTTCTCAGGTCAGTTCCCATGGAAAGTTTGCGCCAAGTCCTGTCAGCCACTGTGGCATGAAGGAGAGCAAAGAGGGTACACGCTGCCTGGGGCAAAATGACTCCTGCTGGGCTATCTCCAACAGGCCTGTGGCCAACACCCCTAAGGCACGAAGCTTGTCTTGGACCTGGGCCAGAGTCTTAGCTTGGGCTGGATTTAACTTGAACTCTGTACCGAGGACACTATTATTATTATTTGCATTGTGGTAGTGCCTAGCAGCCCCAAGAACCCATTGTGCTAGATGCTGGACAAACATAGAGCAGAGACAGCCCCTGCCCTGTCCCACTGCAACACTGGGCACAGCATGGGACAGCATGCTGGACAGTGCATGGTGTGACAGATTCTGCCTAAAAGTGGGGGGACCATGAGGCCCCAACCCCTTTGTGGCCCTGTCCCTGGCTCTCCTCTTTCCCCAGAGGCCCCAAAGGCCAAGCCAGAAACTGGAGCCGGGCCAGGGAGCCCAGGCCCCTCCACCTGCCTGGGGGGCCCCCCAAGAGCAGCCCCCAGCCCTGGCCCTCGGGCTGCAAACCCAGGGCAGGTGGAGGGGAGAGAGATAGCTTAGTGGTTTGAGCATTGGCCTGCTGTACCCAGGGTTGTGATTTCTATCCTTGAGGGGGCCATTTAGGGATCTGGGGCAAAAATTGGGGATTGGTCCTGCTTTGAGCAGGGGGTTGGACTACATGACCTCCTGAGGTCCCTTCCAACCCTGATATTCTATGATTCTATGATCTCCTCACAGCTGCCCAGGATCCTTAGGCCAGGCTCTGTTTCCAGCCTGGCCAGGGGGCAGGACCACAATGGAAAGACGAGGGGCAGGGAGACAGGCCTGTGGTAAAAAGTGGACGAGCCATGGCCCTTTGGTCCAGCCCTGTTCCGGTGCCCCTGGACCAGAACTATGCCAAGGGTAGCACTGGGCTGTAGCAGCTCTGTCTGCGATGCAGCAATGCGGGGGAGCCCACTGGGCCCTACGTCACCGGTATGGTCCTGCCTCAGGGACCAATGAGATGATTCTGATAAGTGTAACAAGCTGCCATCACAACACACCAGTTGCTGGGCCATTGTGTAGCTTCTCCCAGCCATTGGGTCGTACTCTGTCTTTGTCAGCTAGATTGAAGGGCCTTCTAGTATCAGAAATCTTCTCCTCATGTAGATACTTAGACGCCAATCGAGTTGCCTCTTAACCTTCTGTTCAAGTTAGCTGACTAATCAGAGCTCCTTCAGTTTGGCATTGCAAACCTCTTCTCCAGACCTACGGAGCCCCTCTCCCATTTTCCAAAATCCGTTTTGAAATGCGGACATTGTCTGGAGACAGGATCTGGGGCTGATCCCGCAAGTGCTGTACACAGAGGTAATATAATCTCTCTACTCAGTGTTCTCCTGCTTATGCAGCCAAGAATCGCATTCGCCCTCTTAGCGACAGCTTCGCCCTGGCAGCTTATGTTCAGCTGATTATCTACCTGGACCCCTCAGTCCTTTTCAGAGTTGCTGCTTCTCAGGGTAGAGTTCCTATCGGGCAAATGTGACCTACATTTTCTGTTCCTAGATGTCTGACCTTGCGCTGAGTTGTATTCGAATATCCGTTGCTTGAATGAGCCCAAAGTATCCACATGATCACTCGCTCTGTAGAACAGACCTGGCCTTGTTGCTGCTTACCTCCTTACCCGTCTGTGTGTCCTCTGCAAATGTGACTTACTTTCCTCCAGATCATTGGTGGAAATATCACCCCAATCCTGCCCATCACCAAATGTCTGTGGCAGCAGCGTGGGCTGGTTTCAATAACACCAACAACTCCCCTTCCCCCCAAAAAACCAAACAACCTCAACCTTATTCTCTGCCAGGCTTTAGGAATTAAACTCGCTGGTCCATCCCCACTCGCAAGCCTTCAGGAGTCCTTGAGAACATGGACCCACAAATATCTTTTCTCTGGGAAAAACACAATCATACATTTGCATAGAAAGTTAGGTTGGCCTAAGTACATCCCTCAGGGCTGGGAAAAATGTCACACCCTGTGTGATGTAATTAGACCAACCTAAGCTCTGGTGCAGACACCTCTAGGTGGATGGAAGAATGATTCTGTCAGCCTAGCTTCTACCTCTCAGGAAGGTGCATTAACACGTTGCTGGGAGACCCCCCTCCCATCACCATAGGGAGTGTCTACACTACAGGGGTGCAGCTGCAGTGTTTCTAGTGTAGACATACCCTGACATCATGTATTGGGGGCATGGTCAACTCAACAGTCCCAGCTTTGTTGAGGTCCAGAGCTTTCAATCACAACAGTCCCTAGTCACACCCTCTCTCACCAATCCATATTGCTTTCTCATCCTCTCAGAGTCTATGGCTCTCCTCCAACCAGTCGCCCAGGGCCTGCACTGATCTGCTACTATCCTGTTCAGTTTTGCAGACTCAGTTCCACTAGGTTAGCTACCGCCTAGTCTGGCCCCACAAAGTCAGCTCCACCACTGCCAAGCAAGGTCAGCTCTAGCCAGGGTTGAGAATCTCCAGGTGGGTGTGAGGAGGTGTGTGTCTCACACTGGCAGCAAAAGAATTAATTGGAGCCAGAGAGCAATTAGTGCACCTGATTCCAGCTGGGGAGGAGCTGGATGGCTGAATTAAGGGTACGTCACAGTCTGGCAGAAGGTAAGTGGCCTTGGGATACTCCCCTGAGATGGGAGTTCTGGCAAAGGGCTAGGCAAGTGAAGCGTGGGTGGAGTGGACTCCTGTGATGAACCTTGACACAAAGGCAAGACCCCGAGGAGGCAGCCTCGCGATGGGGATTCTGGAGGACAGAGACATGGCGAGCCTGTGGGAGAGGCTGATCGGGAGCTGAAGCTGGAGGCTCACCTCCAGGGAGAAAGTCCTGGGAGGGGTCACTTGGTACAAGAGCAGAAAAAGCACTCTGCAGAGCTGTGGGAAAGGGGGGAAGAGTTTGCAGATAAGTGAGCCCAGGAGGGGCTTGGGAAAAGAGCTTAGAGATAATTGTTTATCATCTCCACCTAGTAACAGATTTATACCATTGCTGGGATTTGTATCATGACTGTTATATCTTTACAAATTCCTTCTTGTTCTTAACCCAGCTGACTGCAGGTTTTTCCCACTGATAGCTTTAGCTTCCCTTATCAATTACCTGCATTTTATAATGTCTCATTTATATACATTGCTGTCAACCTCCCCATTTTACATTTTTTATTGATTGATTTTTAATTTTGTCAGTTACTGCTTTCATAACATCCATTTAAAAGGTTGTGGGGGTGGGGGGCGTTGGACCAAAGTAACCTTTTTCATGACTAAAATGCTTGTTGGGCCCCAGTACAGTACTCATAACAACTCACTTGGGATGTTTATTAGAAAGTTATTTGTGTCTTTTTTGAATAGCAATATAGAAACCTTAGGGCAGGGGTGGCCAACCTGTGGCTCCGGAGCCACATGCGGCTCTTCATAAGTTAAAATGTGGCTCCCTGTATAGGCATTGACTCCAGGGCTGGAGGTACAGGCACCAACTTTCCAATGTGCTGGGGAGTGCTCACTGCTCAACCCCTGGCTCTGCCACAGGCCCTGCTCCTACTTCACCCCTTCCTGCCTCCTCCCTGAGTTGGCCATGCCCTTGCTCCTCCCTCATCTCCCCCCCCAGAGCCTCCTGCATGCCACAAAATGGCTGATCAGGACGTGCGGGGAGGGAGGAGGAGGTGCTGATTGGTGGGGCTGCTGGTGGGTGGGAGACGCTGGGAACAGGTGGCGGAGAAGCCGATGGGGGCTGCTGACATATTACTGTGGCTCTTTGGCAATGTACATTGGTAAATTCTGACTCCTTCTCAAGCTCAGGTTGGCCACCCCTGCCTTAGGGCGTCTCCACCACTTGGCGCTTTATGCCAAAGTTCAGAGTCACTGGGCCAGATCCAGAAGAAAAGGGTCTTTAATGCCAGCTTTGCCATCAAGATTCTTCAGGTGGGGGGGGGTGAAAAGACTCCTGCCTGCTCTAACTTACAGCAGCTGATTCTAGGCTACCTATAGGCTGCAGTGAAGCCTAAAGTCCCTATGTGTTACCTGGTTTGTGGGAATGTACCTGGATAGTGAAATTCCAGGCAGTGACCGAGGTTCTAGTCAAAGTAGAATCAAAATTTGCTGTGTACTGAAATGAAATGATCTCCTCGTGAGAATGACAGTAGCGTATGAAAATGCAGGTCCCCGATAAGGGGATAGACGTGAGGTCGTGTCATGTGGCAACAGCCAGCTACGTTAGCTACACCAGGATCCTTTGTTTGGTTCTATGAGGAATATAGAGCTTCTGGCTACTGGACACAAACCTGCCTGGGGTCGGGAATAAACCTGGCCTGGAGATATCACAACGGACCACTAGATGGGGCTCTTGCATCTTCTGCTGAGCCCCTGGCATTGGCCACTGTCAGAGGCCCGATCCTGAGCGGATGGACCCGTGGCACTACCCCGTCCATCAGTCCTCATGCTCCCAGGACTCAGGCCTGTGCGACACAGTGTTTGCACGACTGGGGTGGGGATGCGTGTGTGATTTTTGTACGAGCTATACCAGTACGACTCCTTGTGTGGACACAGTGCTGTTGGTGATGCTTATAGCCATACTTAATTGTTCAGTGCCCACCTGCTGAGCTCCCCCAGAAACCCACTATGCAGCCCCCAGCACCAGGAACCTCCATCCACCCCCTGCCCTCCACGTACCGTCCAGCATACACTCACTCAGCTACCACCGCGGGCATCACCTGGCTAACTCCATCTCGCTTAGTGTCCTTCAGCCAGCCCAGGACCCCCAACGGGCTGGGGGCCTCAGTGACTCATCAGGGGTGTCACCCATGGAGTTGTCAGATCTGGCCTCACATTGCAGGGAAGCTAGAATCCTGCTCGCAAGCTGGATTCCAGGCCAGCCGCTAGTTGGAAGGGACGTATTGCTTGGCCCCTCTGTTTTGCCCCTGCAGGGCATTGGAGAAACGAGCCCTTGCCTAGGTCCAAGCCAGCCCCTTTTGCTATGGCATCGGGGTGACAAATGCCCCTGCCTGGATGCTACATAGCAGGGCAGAGCCCTGGTGCACAGGCGAGCCCTGAATTCCTTGCAATTCAGATCAGCCAAGAGTTGGCTCTGCGTTCAGCTGGGAGCTCATCCAGGCCAACAAGTGGGAGCAGCTCATAGTCAGATTTGTCCTCACACACCTGTATGGGGCAGGCCAGGCTGGGGTCCCCATTGAGCAGGTGGGAATTGAGGCCCGGAGAGGCTAAGTGACTTGCTCAGGGTCACACAGAGTCTGTGGCAGATAGGGACTCAAACCAGGTCTCCTACATGCGAGGCTAGTGCGCTAACCATTGGGCCATACTTCCCTGTCCTCCGTGCCTTCCCCCCCCCGACACTGCACTCACCCTCCAGTCGCCCACAGGAGTGACACTGCAGTGGGCAGGGAGTGGGCGTCATGGGCATAGGGTATAGACAAATACAGAGATGGGCTGAGGAGGGCAGAAGCCAGCCCATGTCGTCTGCCCCCTGGGGAGTGACATCCAAGACTTCCTGGCACAGACAAACCCCGGCAGTGCTCTTACCGGCAGGAGAAACTGGCTGAGTGTCGGGAGAGCCCGGGCCCCCGAGTGCCACCCCAAGTGGAGGGGTGGGGGTGAGCCCAGCCCCTTACTCAAGGGATCCCACCCTAGTGCTATGACCCTTGCGGTGCTGTGCAAGCCATGCCAGCCTTGGGGAGTGGCTCCTCCGCCTGGGCACCAAGGTGCGGGAGGGCACCTCCGTGGGCGAGGCAGACTGGCTCCCCCGCCCATTGCACCCCCCCACTGCCACCTCTCCAAAGAGGCCCAGGGGCCAGTGACCCTCCCGAGCTGAAGAAGCAGCTCTGGCTTGAACCATTCTCTGCCCCCAGCCCGTAGTGTTACTCTAGAGCCAGGTCCTGGGCCCAGCCCCCTCTTCCAGGCGGCTCCAACATCCAAGGTCATAAGGCTGCCCAATTCCGGGCTATTTCTGTCCTGGGAAGGGGAGGGAGCCCTTGGCCTGTCTGTTACTGGAGCCTGAGGAGACGGGGGGGAGGGGGGAACTGCCCTCCCAGCAGTGCCATAACTGGCTGCCTGCAGCTGTCCGTCTGCCCCGGAGTGGGTGCCGATTGGGCTGGGGGGGGGTATAAAAGGGGCACACAGGGCCATGGGGAGGTGTGGTTGCAGCTGTCACAGAGCTGGGCTCTCTGGGCACGCTGCCCTCCCTGCCCCGAAGATGCCGACCCACCGGCTGGTGATCGTGCGCCACGGCGAAAGCACCTGGAACCAAGAGAACCGCTTCTGTGGCTGGTTCGATGCTGACCTGAGCGAGAAGGGGGCGGAGGAAGCGCGGCATGGGGCCCAAGCCCTCCGGGAGGCGGGCTACGAGTTTGATGTCTGCTACACCTCGGTGCTCAAGAGGGCCATCCGCACCCTCTGGGCCATTCTGGATGGCATCGACCAGATGTGGCTGCCCGTGGTGCGCACCTGGCACCTCAACGAGCGCCACTACGGGGGCCTGACTGGCCTCAACAAGGCTGAGACCGCCGCCCGTCACGGCGAGGAGCAGGTGAAGATCTGGCGGCGCTCCTACGACATTCCTCCGCCCCCCATGGATGAGCAGCACCTCTACTACCAGGTCATCAGCAAGGTGAGTGCCAGCCAGGCGCCCTGGGGAGGGGCAACCAGGCACTTGGGTTGGAGGGGAGGGGCACTAGGGGGGTGCTAGCTGGGCACTCAGCAAAGGAGGCTGGGGGTGCTAGCTGGGTTCCCTGGGGGCTGGGTGGGACAGTGGAGGCAGAGGAAGTGCCACCTGGGGGTGTGTGAGGTGGACGAATGCCAGATGAGGGGGCAGCAAGTGCCAGTGTGATGTCTTGCTCAGCATCCTGGGGGGGAAGATGGGGATAGTGCCCAGCCTGGTACCCTGGGGAGGGCTAGGGGGTGCCCAGCCAGCTGCACTGGGGTGGGGGGCACCAGGAGAGGCAGACGGAAGCATCTGCTTCCCGGCAGGCTGACACCCCAGGCAGGGACAGCAGGTGCTGGGGGTTGCTGAGCCAGTGCTCGGGGCGGGGGGGGGGAAGGATTGCTGTGGGGGGGAACATGGCTTTTTGCTAAGCAAACAAGGACCTGGGGAGTGATGGAGGGGTAGGGACAGGAGGGCACACGCTCGCCCAGCGCTGACCCCCAGGCCTCTCCCTCCCAGGACATGGTAGAGCAGGGGTGGGCAAACTTTTTGGCCTGAGGGCCACATCGGGGTGCGAAACTGTATGGAGGGCTGAGTAGGGAAGGCTGTGCCCCCCAAACAGCCTGGTTCCTGCCCCCTATTTGCACCTTCCCACTTACCGCCACCCCCCGGGATCCCACCCACTATCCAATCCCCCTTGCTCCCTGTACCCTGACTACCCCAACCTATCCACACCCCTGCCCCCTGACAGGCCCCTTGGGACTCCCATGTCCTATCCAACCCCCCCGTTCCCTGATCCCTGACAGCCCCAGAACCTCCGCCCCATCCAACCGCTCCCTGACTGCCCCCTGGGACCCATTACCCAACCCCCCCACCGCTGCCCCGTTACTATGCCATTCAGAGTGGCAATAGCTCGCAGCCACAGGGAAAGCCTCCCCGGCTGGGAGCTCAGGAGCCAGGCAGGATGGTCTCAAGGGCTGAATGTGGCCCGCGGGCCGTAGTTCGCCCATCTCTATGGTAGAGACCTGATCACGGTGCAGAGAGATGCCTGAGGCTCTCGCCAAGCATCTGGGCTGGTGCAGCTGCTGCCTGACCTCTCCTGGCACAGACACTGGGTCTGTGGTATGAAGCCCTCACCCGGCCGTGGGCTTTAACCCACACAGCTCCCTGCAGTGGGCACAGGGCCTTCAGGGTGGGCATCAGCCCTGTGGCTCCAGAGAAAGCTCTCTGGGGAAGCCCCTCAGGGTCCCTGTCTCAGTGCTGGGGGGCATCAGGCTGGGGGCAGTGAGTCCCCCACCCCTTTGGCAAGATGGTCAGGCTGATTCATTGTTCTCGGACACAGCTGGCCCATCTCGCCAGGGACACACATGGGGTTGGGCTGACAGTGGAGTCCCTGTGCATGGCCTCACAGCCCCCACACCCAGGTGGGGTGATGGCCCCAGCCAGCCTGTCCCTGCATGGTAAATAGTCTGCTCAGGCCATTGTCTGATTAATTCTTGCTGTGTGGTTGAAGTTGGGAGAGGAGCTGGGATCCCCCCCTGCCAGAAGCCACCAGGCCAGATCTGCCTCTGGGAGTGAAGCTGGGGACAGGGCAATGTGGGCCCCGGGGTGCCAATCTGGGTGGGGGGTTGGGTGCTGTGCATGGGTTTGGGAGGGCAGCTCGTATGCTGTGGGAAGGGGCTAGCAAGGAGACCCTGGTAATCCAGCCCTTTCCAGCAACAGGCTCACTCTGGGTTCTGGGCTGAGCCCAGCTCTGGTTCTGATTAGCAACTCTGCTGCCTCTGGCTGAGCCCCAGGAGGGCTGGGGGGCAGGAGGCTGGGGGGGAGTCCCACTTCCGTCCCACGTTAAAATGTTCGTTGTTAGCCGATGTCCAGCCCAATTGTCCCCCCGCATCTGCCCCTGAGCTGGAGACCCTGGGGGAGGGAGTGTTGGGGACAAGTGGGGCTTGTGTCCCTAGCACTACCAAGGTGTCTCCCCTGCCCCCCAAGGAGAGGCGCTACGCAGGCCTGAAGCCCGGGGAGCTGCCCACATGCGAGAGCCTCAAAGACACCATCGCCCGAGCCCTGCCCTTCTGGAATGAGGAGATCGTCCCCCAGATCAAAGCTGGCAAGAGGGTGTTGATCGCCGCCCACGGGAACAGCCTGCGTGGCATCGTCAAGCACCTGGAGGGTATGGCCCCCTGCCCCCCAGCTAGTCCCCCCAGCTTGGGGGGCTCCATGTAGGGCTTTTCGAGCTGGGGCACAGCCCGTGACAGCACACCCTGTGCTCTGCCCAGTGGCTGCCCCGAGAGCCCCTGCTGCAGAGATCCCTAGTGATTACCCAATGCCCAGGGCTCTGCCCTCCTGGCCTTAGAGGCCCCACCCTGGAGAGAGGCCCAGCAGGCCTGTGGGGCGGTTGTGAGCTCAGGGCCCTAGAGCAGACAGGCTGGGCCCCAGTGCAGAGCTATTGCTGATGGGTGACCTTTAGCTGGGCCGGGTGCCAGGCCCTGTGCTCTCCCAGTTATGCGCCCTTTGTAAGGTCTCTGGGGCTCATTCTCTCTAGCCTTGGCATCTGCTCCTGGGGACATGGGGGTGAAACGGGTCCCCATCTGCCTCCTGGAAATTTGCTGCCTGTCGCCTTGCTCTGGGCTGGGGCTGCGCAACCAAGAGAGAAGGTCCTCAGGGTGATTAGCAGCGCTGCCAGTGAGCTGTGGGGGCTGGTTTCCCAGGCAGCGGGCAGGAAACTGCTCTGCCAGGGGGGCTGGTGAGGAAGGGGGGCAGGGAGTGCCAGGGAAGCAGCTGCAGGGTGCTTAGAAGGGACCTAGCAGGGAAGTGTCCCCAAGCTCCCTCCCCCACACTTGATTTGGTTAAAGGCTCTAAGCCACTCAGCAGCCAGCTGGGGTGGGCCATAGGGGCAGCAGGTCTTATCCACCCTGGGACCTGTAGCTAGATATGGGCAGGAGGGGGCTAGGTCTAATATGGGCATCAGGAGTCTGGGGGGCAACTCCCCCAACCCTCTCTGTGCCTCAGTTTCACCCACTGTAACATGGGACTGATGGCCCAGGCTGGGAGGCCTAATCAGCGGGCAGGTGAGGATCCTGGTGCAGCACCCACAGTGAGCAACTCCCAGCCTCAGCGCAGGTGCAGACCAGGATGGGTGCGCCGTGCATCCAAGGCCCAAGTGAGCCAGGTGCAGGGTGGTGGTGAGTAGGAGCTGGCAGCTCTGTGACCGGCTGCCGCAGAAGGTTGTTGCTATTTTGAGGCGGGCATCACATTTCAAGGCTCTGGTTTCCACACTGACCAGCTACCTCCCAGCCCCTGCTGGGATTCGGTTTCCCTGGCCTCTGTGAGCCTCGGCCCAAAAGGTCACTGAGGGATTCCAAGGAGCTTTTTCAGATGCAGGCAGATGGAGTCACATGACCCAGCCTGAGATGTGGGGCAGCTCCTCAGGGGGCGCCCCACAACGCCCCCTGCTGGGAGAGGCCAGGGCTGGAGTAGCTGGAAGCTTCCCCCACAACCAGCGCCCTGCCCCGCCCCAACAGCATCCCCGGCTGGGACAGGCTGGGGTTGGAGTGGCGAGGGGGCTCCTCCCACAGCTGGCACTACCACCCCACTGGCTGTGTTTCTGCCTCTGCCAGAAGGAGGTGCTGTAAACTTGTCGCTCTGCAGTGGGAAAGTGCCTGGTGTCTCTGCGCTGGGGCAGCCGCAGTGGGCAGCAAGGGAGGCAACAGGAGTCACAGGCCGTCTGACCCCCTGCCTGCTCTCCCCACAGGGATGTCTGACGCCGCCATCATGGAGCTGAACCTGCCAACCGGGATCCCCATTGTGTACGAACTGGACGAGAGCCTGAAGCCCACCAAGCCCATGCAGTTCCTTGGCGACGAGGAGACCGTGCGCAAGGCCATGGAGGCTGTGGCGGCTCAGGGCAAGGTCCAGAAGTGAGCGGGAGGGAGAGCAGCCAGGGCAATAAACCCATGAAACCCGCCTGAGTGAGTGCAATGTGGGTGGGGGGGTCGTCGGAGCCGGGCACAGCCTGGGGGGACCTAGCCCGGGGGGAGAGGGGGTCAGTGCCACATACAGCCTGGATGATCCAGCTTGGGGGACGGGGCCCTCGGGGCCTGGCACAGCCTGTGGAATGGGGGCCTCAGGGCCTGGCGCAGCCTGGAGAGGTATATAGCCCAGTGGCAGGGGGCTGGAGCCTGGCACAGCCTGCGGGATATGTAGCTTGGGGAGGAGAGGGGGCTCAATACCACCTGCCTGGGTGATCCAGCCTGGGGGGGGGACCTCACTTGGGGCCCTTGCCCAGTGGCAGAGGGAAAGTTTAGTGCTTGGCATCCCTGGGGCCTGTCAAAGCTTGGTGGCTGTGAAGGAGGATCCGGTGTGCTGGGGAAGGGCAGCTTGGGGGTCTCCCTCCCAGTGGGAGGGAGACGTAGAGCTGGCCCTGAGGCCCATTGGTGAGGGGGCCCCATGTGGCCTGCGGGGGTTATAAAGCGCCAAGGCAGCCCCAACCTGTAGCAGGGGACTAAGTGCCCCTCCCTGGCAGGTCCCCTCTGGCCTCCAAGCAGGGTATGAGAGCGGCTCTGGGACAAGCAGGGAGCCCCCGGGTGTGGTATGAACAGGGGGCCTGGTACCGCCCGTCCTTGAGGTGGGTCATTGCTCCTGGAGAGGGAGGTTGAACCCTGCTGCCTGGGCCTGGAGCAGCTACCATGCTGCAGGGATCTAGAAACCTTCTCCATAGGCCGCTGGCAGGTTTGAATCCTGGGCCTTCAGCACCAAAGCACAGGCTGCTGCCTCTGAGCTGAAGGAACAACCCCATTAGCCAGCACATTCATAGGCTCTTTTCCATGGACCAGCAACCAAAAGGTTTGTCTGGGACCAGCAGCCACAAGTGAAAATAACTTACATGGCCTGAGACATTCACTGTCTTTGATGCAAAATGCAGCCATCCCTGGAGTGCGGTGCCCACCTCCCAGGCTTCTGGTGGCCCCAGATGCCTTTCCATCCAACACAGCCTTTGTGCTGCCACTGCCACACTCTCCAGGGGCTGCCATTTGGCCTGGATCATGCCCCAGCTCTGCTCAGCACATGGGAGCAGGAGAGATGCTGGCCCCATTCACATGTCCCCAGCAGGCAGCTTCACAGTGCCTGGTTTCTGTGTAAGGGTGGAGAGCGCAGCCTCCACTGGGGAGCTGGCACCTGCCTCATGGTCTCACAGCGTCCCGTGCCCTGAACCTGACCCCACCCCCCGGCGGCTAGCAGAGAGGGGAACCAAGAACTGCTCTGCCATCGGCCATGCCCTGCCCCTCTGAGCCAGCAGGGGGTTAGCACCCCTCCAACCAGCGAGGGTGCTGAGTATCTGGCCCCATGCTGGCAGGACTGGAGTGCTGCCTACAGATGTCTCCTAGTGCCTTGTCCCAGGTGAGATGTCACAGGGCGGCTTATCTTCTTTGCAGGTAGGCACGGCTTGGGGATTCCAAACCTCTGGATGGTGGGGTAGCGGGAGAACTGGCAGTGCCCCTGCAGTGCAGGGAAGAGCCCTGAAACTGGAGGCATCAGGGGAGCCTCCAACTTTCCTGACAATCCAGTTACCCAGGCATGCATCTCTCCCTCTGGCTAGGCTGAAAGTTATGGGGGTGCCTGCTCCTGCTACAATAAGGGATGTGGGTGTGATCTGGGCCACCAGCTTACCACCAGCTCAGAAAGACCAGGGGGGTGTTTGCTAGTTTCTTAAGCAAGGTTGAATTGCTGGGTGCAGGGGACAGCGGGTTCCCCCTCCCCCAATGCACTGTCCCCCACTCCCTCTGGGCTGCATTCACCCCCCATGCTCCCACCTTCCCTCACCAGCTGCACTGTCTCCCCTCCCTTCCATCTGCATTGTCGCCCCTGCCCCCCCCAACTGTATTCTGCCCCCAACCCGGCTGCACTGTGCCTCCCTGCCCCCACCCCCCTGCCTGGCTGCACTGTCTCCCTCCCCCCATCTGCAATGTCGCCCCTGCACCCCCCATTGTATTCTGCCTCCACCCGCCCCCACACACCGGGCATGCATTGTCCCCCCGCGACCGGCTGCGCTATGCCGTGCCCTTTCCACAGTGGAAGCCTTGGCAGGCAGCTTTCTCTGGGCTCCCGCCCGCTGAGTTGCCCACGCTGGGAGCGCGGACACGGGGGAGGGGGCAGCGGGTCCCGGTTCCTCCCAGGATGGTCCCGGAGAACGTGGGGCTCCGCGAGCCTCTGCCCGAGCCCTGGGCGCGGCTCCATCCGCCGGCGCCGATAGCCTGTGCGGCTCGGCCGGGGCGGTCTCCGGGATCCAGGCACCGGTGAGTGGCCGAGGCGGTTCCCCTGCAGGGGCAGGTGGCTCCGGATCCGCGGGGATTGGGCCTAGCCGCGCAGCGCCCAGGGGAAGGTGTCCTGCTGGGTGTCGTCTGGCTACTCAGCTCCCGGGGGCTGGATCCGGGGCTCAACGAGGCTGGGGTCCCCCGGTGCCTTTAAGGGCTGGGGGTGACGGGGCGCCGCAGCCCCCCCGCCACCTGAGGACGGGCGTGGGGAGCGGGCAGCAGCTAGCTGGGGAGCCCTCGGGGGGACGCTAGCTGAGAGGTCCCCGTCTAAGGGCCACCCCCATTCCCAGGGGCCCGCTCCTGGGCCAACAGCGCAGCCCCAAGTGCTGGCAGGAGAAGGGGGCTGGTGCATGCTGGGTCCATCCCTGGGCACCCCCTGACCCAGACTGGGTGCCCCCCCCAGCGGTGGCCATGACAGAGTTCTCGGGGGAGCCTCGGGAGCTGCATGCCAACGCCTCACGCCCAGGGTCAGTTGTGGCTGTTCTGCTGGACAGGAGCAATGACTTAGCCCTGGGCCTGAACGTCTTCTCTGGTGCTCTGCACACTGGGCCCCGCAACCTCTCCCAGAGGCCGTGCGAGCTGGAGCTGCTGGGCTCCCTGCCCCTGGACGCTGAGGGACCTGCAGCTTGGGTCAGCCTCCTGGGGCCAGCCCGGTCATTGGTGCTGCCTGTGGTGTACGCCCTCATCTGCGGCTGCAGCGTCCTGGCCAATGGGCTGGTTATCTCCATCATGCTGAGCTGCAAGTACAAACTGGTGTCGGATGTCTAGATCCTGAACCTGGCCGTGGCTAACCTGCTCTTTCTGGTGGGGATGCCCTTCATCATCCACCAGCTTGTCCAGGAGCGTGTCTGGATCTTCGGGGACTTCCTGTGCCATGCTGTCACCACCATCGACCTCAACAAACAGTTCACCAGCGTGGCCATTGTCACCATGTTCTGCGTGGACAAGTACCCACCAGGACCCTCTCTGCAGCACGGTCCTGGCCCCATGGGGTGTCCTGTTTTCCCTTTGGGAAAATATGGTCACCTTACTTCTGGGCAGCTAATCTGGCCTCCAGACTGGGGTTAGCTAGTGTTGCTCTCACAGCTGCGGTGTTGGCAGCCATGGCCCAGGCTGTAGTCCTGCGGACAAGCCCCAAAGACTGAGGTCAGACAGGGCCCGAATGGCTGCAGGGCAGGAATACTGGAGGTGGGGGGAACAGGGATAGAATAGTGGGAGGGCTTCAGGATATAGGCAAAGCTAGGGGGTGGCAGGGCTGGAATGGGAGGGAGGGAGGGGGGCGCTGCAGGGGGGGAAGTTGGGGGTGGGACAGGGCAGAAAGGGGGGAAGTTGGGCCCCGGCAAACCTCCCTGCCCAACACCCTCAGCTAGTGTTGAGCTGGAGTAGGGGGTCTGCACCCCCTGCTCAGGGCCTGTGGATAGGGACCACCAGCATCAGCACTTGGGTCATTGTTTCCTGGCCTCTCCAAGCTGTGGCAGCTGGGAACTCTGTCCCCTCTTTGAAACGTGGGGCGCAACAGCTGCTGTATGCTCCCTGTCTTGTCCCCAACCCCATTGTCACCCCCAGATCCCCCTGCCTTACCCCCCATCCTGTCCCGTGCCCCCCGATGGCCACTCTCTCCCCAGGTATGTGGCAGTGGTGTACTTGTCCACAGTGGGCCAGAAGCGGATGCTGCACTGCACGGCGCTGATCAACGCCGGTATGTGGGCTAGCAGCCTGGTGATGGCCACGCCAGCCATGCTGTATGCCCGGGTGCAGCCGGAGAACCAGACTGAGCTGGGCCTCATGGACTTGCCAGGCCCCAGCAGCCTGTACTGGTACGTGCTCTACCAGTCACTGGCAACTTACCTCCTGCTGCTGCTGGTGATCACAGTGCTGAACTCCCTCACCCTGCACCACCTGTTCCAGGCCATGTGCCGTGCACAGTGGTGCTGCTCGGCCCACAGCCGGCGAGTCAGCCGCATGGCGCTTACAATCATTGCTGCCTTCCTCATCTGCTGGACACCCTTCCACGTGGTGCAGCTGGTCAACCTGACGGCTGCCCCCTCTGCTGCCTCCTTCTACCTGAACCAGCTCACCATCTGCCTCAGCTATGCCCACAGCTGTGTCAACCCTGTCCTCGTCCTCTTCTGCACTGAGTTCTTCCGTGAGCGGGTCACCCACTCCAGGTGTGGGTGCTGGAGACTGGGTTTAACCTTGGGACCGGAGTGGGGGTTGTGGGGGATGCTGCTGCAAGTGTGCTCATGGCTCCATCAGGCCCCCTACAGGCCAGGGCAAGAATTGCCTTCTCTCCCTACCTACCTTTCCTTTGCTTGTGACTCAACCCCTGCTTTCAGCCCCCCTTCCTGGGCAAAGCCCCCAACTCAGCTTCGCCCCACCCCAGTGCAGAGGTAGGACTCTGTGACTCATGCCTGGCCTTGAAGGTGCTCTGCGGGAAACCCAGCCCTGCCCAGCCCTGCCCTGCCCTGCCTCGCCTCATTGGCCAAATCAGGCACAGAACCTGCATCTCTGCAATCTGCATCCCCAAGGGGACAGGCTGTATTTGCTCCTCTCAGAAAGCCCCTGCAAGGGCTGCAGTCCCTGGATCTTTGCCGGGGATGATCAAAAGCCAGGCAGCTCCTTGGTATGCACCCCCTCTGCCCTCCATCTCCTGTTCTAGTCCTCACATCTGGCCATAGCCCAGCTCCCACACCAGGTGTGAGTGCATCCTGGTGAGTGAGCCCAGGATTGGGCTCTGCTCCTGGCATGGGCAACGAGCCCGGGGTTCGGGTCCTACTCCCAGCATGGGGGTCGGGTCCCTTTCCAGGTGTGAGTGGTGAGCCTGGGGGTCTGGCCCTGCTCCTGGCATGGGCAGTGAGTCTGGGGGTCAGGCCCCATTCCAGGTGTAGGCAGTGAGCCCGGGGGTTGGGCCCCATTCCTGGCATGGGGGGTGAGCCCAGGGGTCAGATCCTGATCCCGGCATGGATGGTGAGCCTGGAAGTCAGACCCTGTTCCTGGTATGGGCAGTGAGCTCGGAGGTTGGGCCCCATTCCTGGTGTGGGCAATGAGCGCGGAGGTAAGGCCCTGTTCCAGGGGTGGGCAGTGAGTCCAGGGGTCGGGCCTCACTCCCGGAGTGGGCTGTGAGCCCAGAATTGGGCCCTGTTCCCAGCATGGGCAGTGAGCCTGGAGGTTGGGCCCTGTTCCCGGTGTGGGCAGTGAGCCCAGGGGTCAGGCCCTACTCCCGGCATGGTGTTGTGAACCTGGGTGTGGGGCACCCTTCCCGGTGTGGGAAGTGAACCTGGAGGTCAGGCCCTTTTCCCGGTGTGGGCAATGAGCTCGGAGGTCAAGTCCTGTTCCAGGGGTGGGCAGTGAGCCTGGGGGTCAGGCCCTGTTCCCGGCATGGGTGGTGAGCCCAGAGGTCGGGTCTTGTTCCTGATGTGGGTGATGAGCCCAGGGGTCAGGCGTGGGCTGTGAGCTCGGGGGTCAGGCCCCACTCCTGGCATGGGGTATGAGTCTGGACGTTGGGCCCCGTTCCAGTATGGGCGGTGAGCCTGGGGCTCGGGCCCCGCTCCCGGCATGGGTTGTGAACCTGGGTGTCGGGCCCTGTTCCCAGTATGGGCGGTGAGCCTGGAGGTCAGACCCTTTTCCCAATGTGAGGAATAAGCGCGGAGGTCGGGCCCTGTTCCAGGGGTGGGTGGTGAGCCCGGGAGTTAGGTCCATCCGTCACTCAGGGCTTTTGAAGTTTCACTCCAATCCCCCAAGTTGGAGAACTGCCCTTGTTTGGGAGCTGCCCCGACCTCTGACCCCAGGCCTCCTTTTGTCCTCCCCTGTGTCAGCAGCCTATGGGAGACCCTGAGATCTGCCCCGTCCCCTTGCTGACCTGTCCCCAAACTCCTCAGCCCTTGTGGGTTCTGCTTCCCCATTGACTCTGACTCCTCTGCCCAACCCTTCCCCCATCAGAGTCCCCTGGGGTCCTCCCCTCTGCTCCTCCATCCACCCCTCCCTTCTGCCCCCAATCCCCCCTTTGGGTACCTGAGGGATTGGGGTAATGGGGATTTGGGTTTCCTCCTACAGAGCTCTGGCTCCATGAGCCCCACATCTCCAGCTGGAGCAAATGTTGGGATTGGGGGTGAACCCAGCTCCTGGGGGGAGTTCAGCCAGGACTGTGCATCCCACTGTAGCTCCCAGCCCCTTCCCACCAGGCAGTCAGGGTCCCCCCTGCCAGGGTCTGCTGCCTGCTGTGCTGCCCCCTGTTGTCGGCACCCTGCATAACAGTCATCTCCTGCATAGATGGCTCGCTTTCCAGGGCCAGCTGGAGTAGGAATGGCTGTTAACTGTCCCCCACACCCCATGGGCCAGGGGCAGGAGCCTCAGGTGTAAGGGGCAGCACCACTTCTTGTGTCAAGCAAAAAGCTCTGACCTTCCC